>NW_027672896.1:0-166000 GCF_964194105.1 Spermophilus citellus | reverse complement strand
TGTTGGATTTAGAGTTCCAAATACATCTATCAATATAGGAGAAAACAGAGTGAAACCTAAAAATTCAAACTGTTACTGGAAATGAACGCTTCAACATAGAATAACAAAATTTGGGGAACCATGTCGCCTTTGTGTACTGATCATTACCTGAAAGTATCATCCAGTTTGGGTGAAAAAATATTTGCTGAGATTTCTGGAGATTCGTAATTTTGCAAAGCCTGGCAACCCCTTTCCATTGAAGTGTTTCTCGCCAGTCACTGCTTAGGGCTACATCAAGAGGAAACAAAACATAGAGATAGAAGTTGAAACTACTTTATTGTGTCAAGTTTCAAGAAGCTAGCACAAACCGTGTTGGATTTAGAGTTCCAAATACATCTATCAATATAGGAGAAAACAGAGTGAAACCTAAAAATTCAAACTGTTACTGGAAACGAACGCTTCAACATAGAAGAACGAAATTTAGGGAACCAAGTCGCCTTAGTGTACTGATCATTACCTGAAAGTATCATCCAGTTTGGGTGAAAAAATATTTGCTGAGATTTTTGGAGATTCGTAATTTTTGGAAGCTTGGCAACCCCTTTCCATGAAAGTGTTTCTCGCCAGTCACTGCTTAGGGCTACATCATCAGGAAACAAAACATAGAGATAGAACGTGAAACTACTTTATTGTGTCAAGTTTCAAGAAGCTAGCACAAACCGTGTTGGATTTAGAGTTCCAAATACATCTATCAATATAGGAGAAAACAGAGTGAAACCTAAAAATTCAAACTGTTACTGGAAACGAACGCTTCAACATAGAAGAACGAAATCTGGGGAACCAAGTTGCCTTAGTGAACTGCTCATTACCTGAAAGTATCATCCATTTTGGGTGAAAAAATATTTGCTGAGATTTCTGGAGATTCGTAATTTTGGGAAGCCTGGCAACCCCTTTCAATGAAAGGGTTTCTCGCCAGTCACTGCTTAGGGCTACATCAAGAGGAAACAAAACATAGAGATAGAACGTGAAACTACTTTATTGTGTCAAGTTTCAAGAAGCTAGCACAAACCGTGTTGGATTTAGATTTCCAATTACATCTATCAATATAGGAGAAAACAGAGTGAAACCTAAAAATTCAAACTGTTACTGGAAACGAACGCTTCAACATAGAAGACCGAAATCTGGGGAACCAAGTCGCCTTAGTGTACTGATCATTACCTGAAAGTATCATCCAGTTTGGGTGAAAAAATATTTGCTGAGATTTCTCGAGATTCGTAATTTTGGGAAGCCTGGCAACCCCTTTCCATGAAAGTGTTTCTCGCCTGTCACTGCTTAGGGCTACATCAAGAGGAAACAAAACATAGAGATAGAACGTGAAACTACTTTATTGTGTCAAGTTTCAAGAAGCTAGCACAAACCGTGTTGGATTTAGAGTTCCAAATACATCTATCAATATAGGAGAAAACAGAGTGAAACCTAAAAATTCAAACTGTTACTGGAAATGAACGCTTCAACATAGAATAACGAAATTTGGGGAACCATGTCGCCTTTGTGTACTGATCATTACCTGAAAGTATCATCCAGATTGGGTGAAAAAATATTTGCTGAGATTTCTGGAGATTCGTAATTTTGCAAAGCCTGGCAACCGCTTTCCATTGAAGTGTTTCTCGCCAGTCACTGCTTAGGGCTACATCAAGAGGAAACAAAACATAGAGATAGAAGGTGAAGCTACTTTATTGTGTCAAGTTTCAAGAAGCTAGCACAAACCGTGTTGGATTTAGAGTTCCAAATACATCTATGAATATAGGAGAAAACAGAGTGAAACCTAAAAATTCAAACTGTTACTGGAAACGAACGCTTCAACATAGAAGAACGAAATTTGGGGAACCAAGTCACCTTAGTGTACTGATCATTACCTGAAAGTATCATCCAATTTGGGTGAAAAAATATTTGCTGAGATTTCTGGAGATTCGTCATTTTGGGAAGCCTGGCAACCCCTTTCCATGAAAGTGTTTCTCGCCAGTCACTGCTTAGGGCTACATCAAGAGGAAACAAAACATAGAGATATAACGTGAAACTACTTTATTGTTTCAAGTTTCAAGAAGCTAGCACAAACAGTGTTGGATTTAGAGTTCCAAATACATCTATCAATATAGGAGAAAACAGAGTGAAACCTAAAAAATCAAACTGTTACTGGAAACGAACGCTTCAACATACAAGAACGAAATCTGGGGAACCAAGTTGCCTTAGTGTACTGCTCATTACCTGAAAGTATCATCCATTTTGGGTGAAAAAATATTTGCTGAGATTTCTGGAGATTCGTAATTTTGGGAAGCCTGGCAACCCCTTTCCATGAAAGTGTTTCTCGCCAGTCACTGCTTAGGGCTACATCAAGAGGAAACAAAACATAGAGATAGAACGTGAAACTACTTTATTGTGTCAAGTTTCAAGAAGCTAGCACAAACCGTGTTGGATTTAGAGTTCCAAATACATCTATCAATATAGGAGAAAACAGAGTGAAACCTAAAAATTCAAACTGTTACTGGAAACGAACGCTTCAACATAGAAGAACGAAATTTGGGGAACCAAGTCGCCTTAGTGTACTGATCATTACCTGAAAGTATCATCCAGTTTGGGTGAAAAAATATTTGCTGAGATTTCTGGAGATTCATCATTTTGGGAAGCCTGGCAACCCCTTTCCATGAAAGTGTTTCTTGCCAGTCACTGCTTAGGGCTACATCAAGAGGAAACAAAACATAGAGATAGAACGTGAAACTACTTTATTGTGACAAGTTTCAAGAAGCTAGCAAAAACCGTGTTGGATTTAGAGTTCCAAATACATCTATCAATATAGGAGAAAACAGAGTGAAACCTAAAAATTCAAACTGTTACTGGAAACGAACGCTTCAACATAGAAGAACGAAATTTGGGGAACCAAGTCACCTTCGTGTACTGATCATTACCTGAAAGTATCATCTAATTTGGGTGAAAAAATATTTGCTGAGATTTCTGGAGATTCGTCATTTTGGGAAGCCTGGCAACACCTTTCCATGAAAGTGTTTCTCGCCAGTCACTGCTTAGGGCTACATCAAGAGGAAACAAAACATAGAGATATAACGTGAAACTACTTTATTGTTTCAAGTTTCAAGAAGCTAGCACAAACAGTGTTGGATTTAGAGTTCCAAATACATCTATCAATATAGGAGAAAACAGAGTGAAACCTAAAAAATCAAACTGTTACTGGAAACGAACGCTTCAACATACAAGAACGAAATCTGGGGAACCAAGTCGCCTTAGTGTACTGCTCATTACCTCAAAGTATCATCCAGTTTGGGTGAAAAAATATTTGCTGAGATTTCTGGAGATTCGTCATTTTGGGAAGCCTGGCAACCCCTTTCCATGAAAGTGTTTCTCGCCAGTCACTGCTTAGGGCTACATCAAGAGGAAACAAAACATAGAGATAGAACGTGAAACTACTTTATTGTGTCAAGTTTCAAGAAGCTAGCACAAACCGTGTTGGATTTAGAGTTCCAAATACATCTATCCATATAGGAGAAAACAGAGTGAAACCTAAAAATTCAAACTGTTACTGGAAACGAACGCTTCATCATAGAAGAACGAAATTTGGGGAACCAAGTTGCCTTAGTGTACTGATCATTACCTGAAAGTATCATCCAGTTTGGGTGAAAAAATATTTGCTGAGATTTCTAGAGATTCGTAATTTTGGGAAGCGTGGCAACCCCTTTCCATGAAAGTGTTTCTCGCCAGTCACTGCTTAGGGCTACATCAAGAGGAAACAAAACATAGAGATAGAAGGTGAAACTACTTTATTGTGTCAAGTTTCAAGAAGCTAGCACAAACCGTGTTGGATTTAGAGTTCCAAATACATCTATCAATATAGGAGAAAACAGAGTGAAACCTAAAAATTCAAACTGTTACTGGAAACGAACGCTTCAACATAGAAGAACGAAATTTGGGGAACCAAGTCACCTTAGTGTACTGATCATTACCTGAAAGTATCATCCAATTTGGGTGAAAAAATATTTGCTGAGATTTCTGGAGATTCGTCATTTTGGGAAGCCTGGCAACCCCTTTCCATGAAAGTGTTTCTCGCCAGTCACTGCTTAGGGCTACATCAAGAGGAAACAAAACATAGAGATAGAACGTGAAACTACTTTATTGTTTCAAGTTTCAAGAAGCTAGCACAAACAGTGTTGGATTTAGAGTTCCAAATACATCTATCAATATAGGAGAAAACAGAGTGAAACCTAAAAAATCAAACTGTTACTGGAAACGAACGCTTCAACATACAAGAACGAAATCTGGGGAACCAAGTTGCCTTAGTGAACTGCTCATTACGTGAAAGTATCATCCAGTTTGGGTGAAAAAATATTTGCTGAGATTTCTGGAGATTCGTAATTTTGGGAAGCCTGGCAACCCCTTTCCATGAAAGGGTTTCTCGCCAGTCACTGCTTAGGGCTACATCAAGAGGAAACAAAACATAGAGATAGAAGGTGAAACTACTTTATTGTGTCAAGTTTCAAGAAGCTAGCACAAACCGTGTTGGATTTAGAGTTCCAAATACATCTATCAATATAGGAGAAAACAGAGTGAAACCTAAAAATTTAAACTGTTACTGGAAACGAACGCTTCAACATAGAAGACCGAAATCTGGGGAACCAAGTCGCCTTAGTGTACTGATCATTACCTGAAAGTATCATCCAGTTTGGGTGAAAAAATATTTGCTGAGATTTCTGGAGATTCGTAATTTTGGGAAGCCTGGCAACCCCTTTCCATGAAAGTGTTTCTCGCCAGTCACTGCTTAGGGCTACATCAAGAGGAAACAAAACATAGAGATAGAAGGTGAAACTACTTTATTGTGTCAAGTTTCAAGAAGCTAGCACAAACCGTGTTGGATTTAGAGTTCCAAATACATCTATCAATATAGGAGAAAACAGAGTGAAACCTAAAAATTCAAACTGTTACTGGAAATGAACGCTTCAACATAGAATAACGAAATTTGGGGAACCATGTCGCCTTTGTGTACTGATCATTACCTGAAAGTATCATCCAGATTGGGTGAAAAAATATTTGCTGAGATTTCTGGAGATTCGTAATTTTGCAAAGCCTGGCAACCCCTTTCCATTGAAGTGTTTCTCGCCAGTCACTGCTTAGGGCTACATCAAGAGGAAACAAAACATAGAGATAGAAGGTGAAGCTACTTTATTGTGTCAAGTTTCAAGAAGCTAGCACAAACCGTGTTGGATTTAGAGTTCCAAATACATCTATCAATATAGGAGAAAACAGAGTGAAACCTAAAAATTCAAACTGTTACTGGAAACGAACGCTTCAACATAGAAGAACGAAATTTGGGGAACCAAGTCACCTTAGTGTACTGATCATTACCTGAAAGTATCATCCAATTTGGGTGAAAAAATATTTGCTGAGATTTCTGGAGATTCGTCATTTTGGGAAGCCTGGCAACCCCTTTCCATGAAAGTGTTTCTCGCCAGTCACTGCTTAGGGCTACATCAAGAGGAAACAAAACATAGAGATATAACGTGAAACTACTTTATTGTTTCAAGTTTCAAGAAGCTAGCACAAACAGTGTTGGATTTAGAGTTCCAAATACATCTATCAATATAGGAGAAAACAGAGTGAAACCTAAAAAATCAAACTGTTACTGGAAACGAACGCTTCAACATACAAGAACGAAATCTGGGGAACCAAGTTGCCTTAGTGTACTGCTCATTACCTGAAAGTATCATCCATTTTGGGTGAAAAAATATTTGCTGAGATTTCTGGAGATTCGTAATTTTGGGAAGCCTGGCAACCCCTTTCCATGAAAGTGTTTCTCGCCAGTCACTGCTTAGGGCTACATCAAGAGGAAACAAAACATAGAGATAGAACGTGAAACTACTTTATTGTGTCAAGTTTCAAGAAGCTAGCACAAACCGTGTTGGATTTAGAGTTCCAAATACATCTATCAATATAGGAGAAAACAGAGTGAAACCTAAAAATTCAAACTGTTACTGGAAACGAACGCTTCAACATAGAAGAACGAAATTTGGGGAACCAAGTCGCCTTAGTGTACTGATCATTACCTGAAAGTATCATCCAGTTTGGGTGAAAAAATATTTGCTGAGATTTCTGGAGATTCATCATTTTGGGAAGCCTGGCAACCCCTTTCCATGAAAGTGTTTCTTGCCAGTCACTGCTTAGGGCTACATCAAGAGGAACCAAAACATAGAGATAGAACGTGAAACTACTTTATTGTGACAAGTTTCAAGAAGCTAGCAAAAACCGTGTTGGATTTAGAGTTCCAAATACATCTATCAATATAGGAGAAAACAGAGTGAAACCTAAAAATTCAAACTGTTACTGGAAACGAACGCTTCAACATAGAAGAACGAAATTTGGGGAACCAAGTCACCTTAGTGTACTGATCATTACCTGAAAGTATCATCTAATTTGGGTGAAAAAATATTTGCTGAGATTTCTGGAGATTCGTCATTTTGGGAAGCCTGGCAAAACCTTTCCATGAAAGTGTTTCTCGCCAGTCACTGCTTAGGGCTACATCAAGAGGAAACAAAACATAGAGATATAACGTGAAACTACTTTATTGTTTCAAGTTTCAAGAAGCTAGCACAAACAGTGTTGGATTTAGAGTTCCAAATACATCTATCAATATAGGAGAAAACAGAGTGAAACCTAAAAAATCAAACTGTTACTGGAAACGAACGCTTCAACATACAAGAACGAAATCTGGGGAACCAAGTCGCCTTAGTGTACTGCTCATTACCTCAAAGTATCATCCAGTTTGGGTGAAAAAATATTTGCTGAGATTTCTGGAGATTCGTAATTTTGGGAAGCCTGGCAACCCCTTTCCATGAAAGTGTTTCTCGCCAGTCACTGCTTAGGGCTACATCAAGAGGAAACAAAACATAGAGATAGAACGTGAAACTACTTTATTGTGTCAAGTTTCAAGAAGCTAGCACAAACCGTGTTGGATTTAGAGTTCCAAATACATCTATCCATATAGGAGAAAACAGAGTGAAACCTAAAAATTCAAACTGTTACTGGAAACGAACGCTTCATCATAGAAAAACGAAATTTGGGGAACCAAGTTGCCTTAGTGTACTGATCATTACCTGAAAGTATCATCCAGTTTGGGTGAAAAAATATTTGCTGAGATTTCTAGAGATTCGTAATTTTGGGAAGCGTGGCAACCCCTTTCCATGAAAGTGTTTCTCGCCAGTCACTGCTTAGGGCTACATCAAGAGGAAACAAAACATAGAGATAGAAGGTGAAACTACTTTATTGTGTCAAGTTTCAAGAAGCTAGCACAAACCGTGTTGGATTTAGAGTTCCAAATACATCTATCAATATAGGAGAAAACAGAGTGAAACCTAAAAATTCAAACTGTTACTGGAAACGAACGCTTCAACATAGAAGAACGAAATTTGGGGAACCAAGTCACCTTAGTGTACTGATCATTACCTGAAAGTATCATCCAATTTGGGTGAAAAAATATTTGCTGAGATTTCTGGAGATTCGTCATTTTGGGAAGCCTGGCAACCCCTTTCCATGAAAGTGTTTCTCGCCAGTCACTGCTTAGGGCTACATCAAGAGGAAACAAAACATAGAGATAGAACGTGAAACTACTTTATTGTTTCAAGTTTCAAGAAGCTAGCACAAACAGTGTTGGATTTAGAGTTCCAAATACATCTATCAATATAGGAGAAAACAGAGTGAAACCTAAAAAATCAAACTGTTACTGGAAACGAACGCTTCAACATACAAGAACGAAATCTGGGGAACCAAGTTGCCTTAGTGAACTGCTCATTACCTGAAAGTATCATCCAGTTTGGGTGAAAAAATATTTGCTGAGATTTCTGGAGATTCGTAATTTTGGGAAGCCTGGCAACCCCTTTCCATGAAAGGGTTTCTCGCCAGTCACTGCTTAGGGCTACATCAAGAGGAAACAAAACATAGAGATAGAAGGTGAAACTACTTTATTGTGTCAAGTTTCAAGAAGCTAGCACAAACCGTGTTGGATTTAGAGTTCCAAATACATCTATCAATATAGGAGAAAACAGAGTGAAACCTAAAAATTTAAACTGTTACTGGAAACGAACGCTTCAACATAGAAGACCGAAATCTGGGGAACCAAGTCGCCTTAGTGTACTGATCATTACCTGAAAGTATCATCCAGTTTGGGTGAAAAAATATTTGCTGAGATTTCTGGAGATTCGTAATTTTGGGAAGCCTGGCAACCCCTTTCCATGAAAGTGTTTCTCGCCAGTCACTGCTTAGGGCTACATCAAGAGGAAACAAAACATAGAGATAGAAGGTGAAACTACTTTATTGTGTCAAGTTTCAAGAAGCTAGCACAAACCGTGTTGGATTTAGAGTTCCAAATACATCTATCAATATAGGAGAAAACAGAGTGAAACCTAAAAATTCAAACTGTTACTGGAAATGAACGCTTCAACATAGAATAACGAAATTTGGGGAACCATGTCGCCTTTGTGTACTGATCATTACCTGAAAGTATCATCCAGATTGGGTGAAAAAATATTTGCTGAGATTTCTGGAGATTCGTAATTTTGCAAAGCCTGGCAACCCCTTTCCATTGAAGTGTTTCTCGCCAGTCACTGCTTAGGGCTACATCAAGAGGAAACAAAACATAGAGATAGAAGGTGAAGCTACTTTATTGTGTCAAGTTTCAAGAAGCTAGCACAAACCGTGTTGGATTTAGAGTTCCAAATACATCTATCAATATAGGAGAAAACAGAGTGAAACCTAAAAATTCAAACTGTTACTGGAAACGAACGCTTCAACATAGAAGAACGAAATTTGGGGAACCAAGTCACCTTAGTGTACTGATCATTACCTGAAAGTATCATCCAATTTGGGTGAAAAAATATTTGCTGAGATTTCTGGAGATTCGTCATTTTGGGAAGCCTGGCAACCCCTTTCCATGAAAGTGTTTCTCGCCAGTCACTGCTTAGGGCTACATCAAGAGGAAACAAAACATAGAGATATAACGTGAAACTACTTTATTGTTTCAAGTTTCAAGAAGCTAGCACAAACAGTGTTGGATTTAGAGTTCCAAATACATCTATCAATATAGGAGAAAACAGAGTGAAACCTAAAAAATCAAACTGTTACTGGAAACGAACGCTTCAACATACAAGAACGAAATCTGGGGAACCAAGTTGCCTTAGTGTACTGCTCATTACCTGAAAGTATCATCCATTTTGGGTGAAAAAATATTTGCTGAGATTTCTGGAGATTCGTAATTTTGGGAAGCCTGGCAACCCCTTTCCATGAAAGTGTTTCTCGCCAGTCACTGCTTAGGGCTACATCAAGAGGAAACAAAACATAGAGATAGAACGTGAAACTACTTTATTGTGTCAAGTTTCAAGAAGCTAGCACAAACCGTGTTGGATTTAGAGTTCCAAATACATCTATCAATATAGGAGAAAACAGAGTGAAACCTAAAAATTCAAACTGTTACTGGAAACGAACGCTTCAACATAGAAGAACGAAATTTGGGGAACCAAGTCGCCTTAGTGTACTGATCATTACCTGAAAGTATCATCCAGTTTGGGTGAAAAAATATTTGCTGAGATTTCTGGAGATTCATCATTTTGGGAAGCCTGGCAACCCCTTTCCATGAAAGTGTTTCTTGCCAGTCACTGCTTAGGGCTACATCAAGAGGAACCAAAACATAGAGATAGAACGTGAAACTACTTTATTGTGACAAGTTTCAAGAAGCTAGCAAAAACCGTGTTGGATTTAGAGTTCCAAATACATCTATCAATATAGGAGAAAACAGAGTGAAACCTAAAAATTCAAACTGTTACTGGAAACGAACGCTTCAACATAGAAGAACGAAATTTGGGGAACCAAGTCACCTTAGTGTACTGATCATTACCTGAAAGTATCATCTAATTTGGGTGAAAAAATATTTGCTGAGATTTCTGGAGATTCGTCATTTTGGGAAGCCTGGCAACACCTTTCCATGAAAGTGTTTCTCGCCAGTCACTGCTTAGGGCTACATCAAGAGGAAACAAAACATAGAGATATAACGTGAAACTACTTTATTGTTTCAAGTTTCAAGAAGCTAGCACAAACAGTGTTGGATTTAGAGTTCCAAATACATCTATCAATATAGGAGAAAACAGAGTGAAACCTAAAAAATCAAACTGTTACTGGAAACGAACGCTTCAACATACAAGAACGAAATCTGGGGAACCAAGTCGCCTTAGTGTACTGCTCATTACCTCAAAGTATCATCCAGTTTGGGTGAAAAAATATTTGCTGAGATTTCTGGAGATTCGTAATTTTGGGAAGCCTGGCAACCCCTTTCCATGAAAGTGTTTCTCGCCAGTCACTGCTTAGGGCTACATCAAGAGGAAACAAAACATAGAGATAGAACGTGAAACTACTTTATTGTGTCAAGTTTCAAGAAGCTAGCACAAACCGTGTTGGATTTAGAGTTCCAAATACATCTATCCATATAGGAGAAAACAGAGTGAAACCTAAAAATTCAAACTGTTACTGGAAACGAACGCTTCATCATAGAAAAACGAAATTTGGGGAACCAAGTTGCCTTAGTGTACTGATCATTACCTGAAAGTATCATCCAGTTTGGGTGAAAAAATATTTGCTGAGATTTCTAGAGATTCGTAATTTTGGGAAGCGTGGCAACCCCTTTCCATGAAAGTGTTTCTCGCCAGTCACTGCTTAGGGCTACATCAAGAGGAAACAAAACATAGAGATAGAACGTGAAACTACTTTATTGTGTCAAGTTTCAAGAAGCTAGCACAAACCGTGTTGGATTTAGAGTTCCAAATACATCTATCAATATAGGAGAAAACAGAGTGAAACCTAAAAATTCAAACTGTTACTGGAAACGAACGCTTCAACATAGAAGAACGAAATTTGGGGAACCAAGTCACCTTAGTGTACTGATCATTACCTGAAAGTATCATCCAATTTGGGTGAAAAAATATTTGCTGAGATTTCTGGAGATTCGTCATTTTGGGAAGCCTGGCAACCCCTTTCCATGAAAGTGTTTCTCGCCAGTCACTGCTTAGGGCTACATCAAGAGGAAACAAAACATAGAGATAGAACGTGAAACTACTTTATTGTTTCAAGTTTCAAGAAGCTAGCACAAACAGTGTTGGATTTAGAGTTCCAAATACATCTATCAATATAGGAGAAAACAGAGTGAAACCTAAAAAATCAAACTGTTACTGGAAACGAACGCTTCAACATACAAGAACAAAATCTGGGGAACCAAGTTGCCTTAGTGTACTGCTCATTACCTGAAAGTATCATCCATTTTGGGTGAAAAAATATTTGCTGAGATTTCTGGAGATTCGTAATTTTGGGAAGCCTGGCAACCCCTTTCCATGAAAGTGTTTCTCGCCAGTCACTGCTTAGGGCTACATCAAGAGGAAACAAAACATAGAGATAGAACGTGAAACTACTTTATTGTGTCAAGTTTCAAGAAGCTAGCACAAACCGTGTTGGATTTAGAGTTCCAAATACATCTATGAATATAGGAGAAAACAGAGTGAAACCTAAAAATTCAAACTGTTACTGGAAACGAACGCTTCAACATAGAAGAACGAAATTTGGGGAACCAAGTCGCCTTAGTGTACTGATCATTACCTGAAAGTATCATCCAGTTTGGGTGAAAAAATATTTGTTGAGATTTCTGGAGATTCATCATTTTGGGAAGCCTGGCAACCCCTTTCCATGAAAGTGTTTCTTGCCAGTCACTGCTTAGGGCTACATCAAGAGGAAACAAAACATAGAGATAGAACGTGAAACTACTTTATTGTGACAAGTTTCAAGAAGCTAGCAAAAACCGTGTTGGATTTAGAGTTCCAAATACATCTATCAATATAGGAGAAAACAGAGTGAAACCTAAAAATTCAAACTGTTACTGGAAACGAACGCTTCAACATAGAAGAACGAAATCTGGGGAACCAAGTTGCCTTAGTGAACTGCTCATTACCTGAAAGTATCATCCATTTTGGGTGAAAAAATATTTGCTGAGATTTCTGGAGATTCGTAATTTTGGGAAACCTGGCAACCCCTTTCCATGAAAGGGTTTCTAGCCAGTCACTGCTTAGGGCTACATCAAGAGGAAACAAAACATAGAGATAGAACGTGAAACTACTTTATTGTGTCAAGTTTCAAGAAGCTAGCACAAACCGTGTTGGATTTAGAGTTCCAAATACATCTATCAATATAGGAGAAAACAGAGTGAAACCTAAAAATTCAAACTGTTACTGGAAACGAACGCTTCAACATAGAAGAACGAAATCTGGGGAACCAAGTTGCCTTAGTGAACTGCTCATTACCTGAAAGTATCATCCAGTTTGGGTGAAAAAATATTTGCTGAGATTTCTGGAGATTCGTAATTTTGGGAAGCCTGGCAACCCCTTTCCATGAAAGGGTTTCTCGCCAGTCACTGCTTAGGGCTACATCAAGAGGAAACAAAACATAGAGATAGAAGGTGAAACTACTTTATTGTGTCAAGTTTCAAGAAGCTAGCACAAACCGTGTTGGATTTAGAGTTCCAAATACATCTATCAATATAGGAGAAAACAGAGTGAAACCTAAAAATTCAAACTGTTACTGGAAACGAACGCTTCAACATAGAAGACCGAAATCTGGGGAACCAAGTCGCCTTAGTGTACTGATCATTACCTGAAAGTATCATCCAGTTTGGGTGAAAAAATATTTGCTGAGATTTCTGGAGATTCGTAATTTTGGGAAGCCTGGCAACCCCTTTCCATGAAAGTGTTTCTCGCCAGTCACTGCTTAGGGCTACATCAAGAGGAAACAAAACATAGAGATAGAAGGTGAAACTACTTTATTGTGTCAAGTTTCAAGAAGCTAGCACAAACCGTGTTGGATTTAGAGTTCCAAATACATCTATCAATATAGGAGAAAACAGAGTGAAACCTAAAAATTCAAACTGTTACTGGAAATGAACGCTTCAACATAGAATAACGAAATTTGGGGAACCATGTCGCCTTTGTGTACTGATCATTACCTGAAAGTATCATCCAGATTGGGTGAAAAAATATTTGCTGAGATTTCTGGAGATTCGTAATTTTGCAAAGCCTGGCAACCCCTTTCCATTGAAGTGTTTCTCGCCAGTCACTGCTTAGGGCTACATCAAGAG
Organism: Spermophilus citellus; assembly: GCF_964194105.1. NCBI lineage: Eukaryota > Metazoa > Chordata > Mammalia > Rodentia > Sciuridae > Spermophilus > Spermophilus citellus. Next base: position 152,808 of record NW_027672896.1, on the reverse strand, counting down.
GAAACAAAACATAGAGATAGAAGGTGAAGCTACTTTATTGTGTCAAGTTTCAAGAAGCTAGCACAAACCGTGTTGGATTTAGAGTTCCAAATACATCTATCAATATAGGAGAAAACAGAGTGAAACCTAAAAATTCAAACTGTTACTGGAAACGAACGCTTCAACATAGAAGAACGAAATTTGGGGAACCAAGTCACCTTAGTGTACTGATCATTACCTGAAAGTATCATCCAATTTGGGTGAAAAAATATTTGCTGAGATTTCTGGAGATTCGTCATTTTGGGAAGCCTGGCAACCCCTTTCCATGAAAGTGTTTCTCGCCAGTCACTGCTTAGGGCTACATCAAGAGGAAACAAAACATAGAGATATAACGTGAAACTACTTTATTGTTTCAAGTTTCAAGAAGCTAGCACAAACAGTGTTGGATTTAGAGTTCCAAATACATCTATCAATATAGGAGAAAACAGAGTGAAACCTAAAAAATCAAACTGTTACTGGAAACGAACGCTTCAACATACAAGAACGAAATCTGGGGAACCAAGTCGCCTTAGTGTACTGCTCATTACCTGAAAGTATCATCCAGTTTGGGTGAAAAAATATTTGCTGAGATTTCTGGAGATTCGTAATTTTGGGAAGCCTGGCAACCCCTTTCTATGAAAGTGTTTCTCGCCAGTCACTGCTTAGGGCTACATCAAGAGGAAACAAAACATAGAGATAGAACGTGAAACTACTTTATTGTGTCAAGTTTCAAGAAGCTAGCACAAACCGTGTTGGATTTAGAGTTCCAAATACATCTATCCATATAGGAGAAAACAGAGTGAAACCTAAAAATTCAAACTGTTACTGGAAACGAACGCTTCATCATAGAAGAACGAAATTTGGGGAACCAAGTCGCCTTAGTGTACTGATCATTACCTGAAAGTATCATCCAGTTTGGGTGAAAAAATATTTGCTGAGATTTCTGGAGATTCATCATTTTGGGAAGCCTGGCAACCCCTTTCCATGAAAGTGTTTCTTGCCAGTCACTGCTTAGGGCTACATCAAGAGGAAACAAAACATAGAGATAGAACGTGAAACTACTTTATTGTGACAAGTTTCAAGAAGCTAGCAAAAACCGTGTTGGACTTAGAGTTCCAAATACATCTATCAATATAGGAGAAAACAGAGTGAAACCTAAAAATTCAAACTGTTACTGGAAACGAACGCTTCAACATAGAAGAACGAAATCTGGGGAACCAAGTTGCCTTAGTGAACTGCTCATTACCTGAAAGTATCATCCATTTTGGGTGAAAAAATATTTGCTGAGATTTCTGGAGATTCGTAATTTTGGGAAGCCTGGCAACCCCTTTCCATGAAAGGGTTTCTCGCCAGTCACTGCTTAGGGCTACATCAAGAGGAAACAAAACATAGAGATAGAACGTGAAACTACTTTATTGTGTCAAGTTTCAAGAAGCTAGCACAAACCGTGTTGGATTTAGAGTTCCAAATACATCTATCAATATAGGAGAAAGAGAGTGAAACCTAAAAATTCAAACTGTTACTGGAAACGAACGCTTCAACATAGAAGAACGAAATCTGGGGAACCAAGTTGCCTTAGTGAACTGCTCATTACCTGAAAGTATCATCCAGTTTGGGTGAAAAAATATTTGCTGAGATTTCTGGAGATTCGTAATTTTGGGAAGCCTGGCAACCCCTTTCCATGAAAGGGTTTCTCGCCAGTCACTACTTAGGGCTACATCAAGAGGAAACAAAACATAGAGATAGAACGGGAAACTATTTTATTGTGTCACGTTTCAAGAAGCTAGCACAAACCGTGTTGGATTTAGAGTTCCAAATACATCTATCAATATAGGAGAAAACAGAGTGAAACCTAAAAATTCAAACTGTTACTGGAAACGAACGCTTCAACATAGAAGACCGAAATCTGGGGAACCAAGTCGCCTTAGTGTACTGATCATTACCTGAAAGTATCATCCAGTTTGGGTGAAAAAATATTTGCTGAGATTTCTGGAGATTCGTAATTTTGGGAAGCCTGGCAACCCCTTTCCATGAAAGTGTTTCTCGCCAGTCACTGCTTATGGCTACATCAAGAGGAAACAAAACATAGAGATAGAAGGTGAAACTACTTTATTGTGTCAAGTTTCAAGAAGCTAGCACAAACCGTGTTGGATTTAGATTTCCAAATACATCTATCAATATAGGAGAAAACAGAGTGAAACCTAAAAATTCAAACTGTTACTGGAAATGAACGCTTCAACATAGAATAACGAAATTTGGGGAACCATGTCACCTTTGTGTACTGATCATTACCTGAAAGTATCATCCAGATTGGGTGAAAAAATATTTGCTGAGATTTCTGGAGATTCGTAATTTTGCAAAGCCTGGCAACCCCTTTCCATTGAAGTGTTTCTCGCCAGTCACTGCTTAGGGCTACATCAAGAGGAAACAAAACATAGAGATAGAAGGTGAAGCTACTTTATTGTGTCAAGTTTCAAGAAGCTAGCACAAACCGTGTTGGATTTAGAGTTCCAAATACATCTATCAATATAGGAGAAAACAGAGTGAAACCTAAAAATTCAAACTGTTACTGGAAACGAACGCTTCAACATAGAAGACCGAAATCTGGGGAACCAAGTCGCCTTAGTGTACTGATCATTACCTGAAAGTATCATCCAGTTTGGGTGAAAAAATATTTGCTGAGATTTCTGGAGATTCGTAATTTTGGGAAGCCTGGCAACCCCTTTCCATGAAAGTGTTTCTCGCCAGTCACTGCTTAGGGCTACATCAAGAGGAAACAAAACATAGAGATAGAAGGTGAAACTACTTTATTGTGTCAAGTTTCAAGAAGCTAGCACAAACCGTGTTGGATTTAGAGTTCCAAATACATCTATCAATATAGGAGAAAACAGAGTGAAACCTAAAAATTCAAACTGTTACTGGAAATGAACGCTTCAACATAGAATAACGAAATTCGGGGAACCATGTCGCCTTTGTGTACTGATCATTACCTGAAAGTATCATCCAGATTGGGTGAAAAAATATTTGCTGAGATTTCTGGAGATTCGTAATTTTGCAAAGCCTGGCAACCCCTTTCCATTGAAGTGTTTCTCGCCAGTCACTGCTTAGGGCTACATCAAGAGGAAACAAAACATAGAGATAGAAGGTGAAGCTACTTTATTGTGTCAAGTTTCAAGAAGCTAGCACAAACCGTGTTGGATTTAGAGTTCCAAATACATCTATGAATATAGGAGAAAACAGAGTGAAACCTAAAAATTCAAACTGTTACTGGAAACGAACGCTTCAACATAGAAGAACGAAATTTGGGGAACCAAGTCACCTTAGTGTACTGATCATTACCTGAAAGTATCATCCAATTTGGGTGAAAAAATATTTGCTGAGATTTCTGGAGATTCGTCATTTTGGGAAGCCTGGCAACCCCTTTCCATGAAAGTGTTTCTCGCCAGTCACTGCTTAGGGCTACATCAAGAGGAAACAAAACATAGAGATAGAAGGTGAAACTACTTTATTGTGTCAAGTTTCAAGAAGCTAGCACAAACCGTGTTGGATTTAGAGTTCCAAATACATCTATCAATATAGGAGAAAACAGAGTGAAACCTAAAAATTCAAACTGTTACTGGAAATGAACGCTTCAACATAGAATAACGAAATTTGGGGAACCATGTCGCCTTTGTGTACTGATCATTACCTGAAGGTATCATCCAGATTGGGTGAAAAAATATTTGCTGAGATTTCTGGAGATTCGTATTTTTGCAAAGCCTGGCAACCCCTTTCCATTGAAGTGTTTCTCGCCAGTCACTGCTTAGGGCTACATCAAGAGGAAACAAAACATAGAGATAGAAGGTGAAGCTACTTTATTGTGTCAAGTTTCAAGAAGCTAGCACAAACCGTGTTGGATTTAGAGTTCCAAATACATCTATGAATATAGGAGAAAACAGAGTGAAACCTAAAAATTCAAACTGTTACTGGAAACGAACGCTTCAACATAGAAGAACGAAATTTGGGGAACCAAGTCACCTTAGTGTACTGATCATTACCTGAAAGTATCATCCAATTTGGGTGAAAAAATATTTGCTGAGATTTCTGGAGATTCGTCATTTTGGGAAGCCTGGCAACCCCTTTCCATGAAAGTGTTTCTCGCCAGTCACTGCTTAGGGCTACATCAAGAGGAAACAAAACATAGAGATATAACGTGAAACTACTTTATTGTTTCAAGTTTCAAGAAGCTAGCACAAACAGTGTTGGATTTAGAGTTCCAAATACATCTATCAATATAGGAGAAAACAGAGTGAAACCTAAAAAATCAAACTGTTACTGGAAACGAACGCTTCAACATACAAGAACGAAATCTGGGGAACCAAGTCGCCTTAGTGTACTGCTCATTACCTGAAAGTATCATCCATTTTGGGTGAAAAAATATTTGCTGAGATTTCTGGAGATTCGTAATTTTGGGAAGCCTGGCAACCCCTTTCCATGAAAGTGTTTCTCGCCAGTCACTGCTTAGGGCTACATCAAGAGGAAACAAAACATAGAGATAGAACGTGAAACTACTTTATTGTGACAAGTTTCAAGAAGCTAGCAAAAACCGTGTTGGATTTAGAGTTCCAAATACATCTATCAATATAGGAGAAAACAGAGTGAAACCTAAAAATTCAAACTGTTACTGGAAACGAACGCTTCAACATAGAAGAACGAAATTTGGGGAACCAAGTCACCTTAGTGTACTGATCATTACCTGAAAGTATCATCCAATTTGGGTGAAAAAATATTTGCTGAGATTTCTGGAGATTCGTAATTTTGGGAAGCCTGGCAACCCCTTTCCATGAAAGTGTTTCTCGCCAGTCACTGCTTAGGGCTACATCAAGAGGAAACAAAACATAGAGATATAACGTGAAACTACTTTATTGTTTCAAGTTTCAAGAAGCTAGCACAAACAGTGTTGGATTTAGAGTTCCAAATACAACTATCAATATAGGAGAAAACAGAGTGAAACCTAAAAAATCAAACTGTTACTGGAAACGAACGCTTCAACATACAAGAACGAAATCTGGGGAACCAAGTCGCCTTAGTGTACTGATCATTACCTGAAAGTATCATCCAGTTTGGGTGAAAAAATATTTGCTGAGATTTCTGGAGATTCGTAATTTTGGGAAGCCTGGCAACCCCTTTCCATGAAAGTGTTTCTCGCCAGTCACTGCTTAGGGCTACATCAAGAGGAAACAAAACATAGAGATAGAACGTGAAACTACTTTATTGTGTCAAGTTTCAAGAAGCTAGCACAAACCGTGTTGGATTTAGAGTTCCAAATACATCTATCAATATAGGAGAAAACAGAGTGAAACCTAAAAATTCAAACTGTTACTGGAAATGAAGGCTTCAACATAGAATAACGAAATTTGGGGAACCATGTCGCCTTTGTGTACTGATCATTACCTGAAAGTATCATCCAGATTGGGTGAAAAAATATTTGCTGAGATTTCTGGAGATTCGTAATTTTGCAAAGCCTGGCAACCCCTTTCCATTGAAGTGTTTCTCGCCAGTCACTGCTTAGGGCTACATCAAGAGGAAACAAAACATAGAGATAGAAGGTGAAGCTACTTTATTGTGTCAAGTTTCAAGAAGCTAGCACAAACCGTGTTGGATTTAGAGTTCCAAATACATCTATGAATATAGGAGAAAACATAGTGAAACCTAAAAATTCAAACTGTTACTGGAAACGAACGCTTCAACATAGAAGAACGAAATCTGGGGAACCAAGTCGCCTTAGTGTACTGATCATTACCTGAAAGTATCATCCAGTTTGGGTGAAAAAATATTTGCTGAGATTTCTGGAGATTCATCATTTTGGGAAGCCTGGCAACCCCTTTCCATGAAAGTGTTTCTTGCCAGTCACTGCTTAGGGCTACATCAAGAGGAAACAAAACATAGAGATAGAACGTGAAACTACTTTATTGTTTCAAGTTTCAAGAAGCTAGCACAAACAGTGTTGGATTTAGAGTTCCAAATACATCTATCAATATAGGAGAAAACAGAGTGAAACCTAAAAAATCAAACTGTTACTGGAAACGAACGCTTCAACATACAAGAACGAAATCTGGGGAACCAAGTCACCTTAGTGTACTGCTCATTACCTGAAAGTATCATCCATTTGGGTGAAAAAATATTTGCTGAGATTTCTGGAGATTCGTAATTTTGGGAAGCCTGGCAACCCCTTTCCATGAAAGTGTTTCTCGCCAGTCACTGCTTAGGGCTACATCAAGAGGAAACAAAACATAGAGATAGAACGTGAAACTACTTTATTGTGTCAAGTTTCAAGAAGCTAGCACAAACCGTGTTGGATTTAGAGTTCCAAATACATCTATCCATATAGGAGAAAACAGAGTGAAACCTAAAAATTCAAACTGTTACTGGAAACGAACGCTTCATCATAGAAGCACGAAATTTGGGGAACCAAGTCGCCTTAGTGTACTGATCATTACCTGAAAGTATCATCCAGTTTGGGTGAAAAAATATTTGCTGAGATTTCTGGAGATTCGTAATTTTGGGAAGCGTGGCAACCCCTTTCCATGAAAGTGTTTCTCGCCAGTCACTGCTTAGGGCTACATCATCAGGAAACAAAACATAGAGATAGAACGTGAAAGTACTTTATTGTGTCAAGTTTCAAGAAGCTAGCACAAACCGTGTTGGATTTAGAGTTCCAAATACATCTATCAATATAGGAGAAAACAGAGTGAAACCTAAAAATTCAAACTGTTACTGGAAACGAACGCTTCAAAATAGAAGACCGAAATCTGGGGAACCAAGTCGCCTTAGTGTACTGATCATTACCAGAAAGTATCATCCAGTTTGGGTGAAAAAATATTTACTGAGATTTCTGGAGATTCGTAATTTTGGGAAGCCTGGCAACCCCTTTCCATGAAAGTGTTTCTCGCCAGTCACTGCTTAGGGCTACATCAAGAGGAAACAAAACATAGTGATAGAAGGTGAAACTACTTTATTGTGTCAAGTTTCAAGAAGCTAGCACAAACCGTGTTGGATTTAGAGTTCCAAATACATCTATCAATATAGGAGAAAACAGAGTGAAACCTAAAAATTCAAACTGTTACTGGAAACGAACGCTTCATCATATAAAAACGAAATTTGGGGAACCAAGTCGCCTTAGTGTACTGATCATTACCTGAAAGTATCATCCAGTTTGGGTGAAAAAATATTTGCTGAGATTTCTGGAGATTCGTAATTTTGGGAAGCTTGGCAACCCGTTTCCATGAAAGAGTTTCTCGCCAGTCACTGCTGAGGGCTACATCATCAGGAAAAAAAAACATAGAGATAGATCGTGAAACTACTTTATTGTGTCAAGTTTCAAGAAGCTAGCACAAACCGTGTTGGATTTAGAGTTCCAAATACATCTATCAATATAGGAGAAAACAGAGTGAAACCTAAAAATTCAAACTGTTACTGGAAACGAACGCTTCAACATAGAAGAACGAAATCTGGGGAACCAAGTCGCCTTAGTGTACTGCTCATTACCTGAAAGTATCATCCATTTTGGGTGAAAAAATATTTGCTGAGATTTCTGGAGATTCGTAATTTTGCAAAGCCTGGCAACCCCTTTCCATGAAAGTGTTTCTCGCCAGTCACTGCTTAGGGCTACATCAAGAGGAAACAAAACATAGAGATAGAACGTGAAACTACTTTATTGTGTCAAGTTTCAAGAAGCTAGCACAAACCGTGTTGGATTTAGAGTTCCAAATACATCTATCAATATAGGAGAAAACAGAGTGAAACCTAAAAATTCAAACTGTTACTGGAAACGAACGCTTCATCATAGAAGAACGAAATTTGGGGAACCAAGTCGCCTTAGTGTACTGATCATTACCTGAAAGTATCATCCAGTTTGGGTGAAAAAATATTTGCTGAGATTTCTGGAGATGCGTAATTTTGGGAAGCTTGGCAACCCCTTTCCATGAAAGTGTTTCTCGCCAGTCACTGCTTAGGGCTACATCAAGAGGAAACAAAACATAGAGATAGAACGTGAAACTACTTTATTGTGTCAAGTTTCAAGAAGCTAGCACAAACCGTGTTGGATTTAGAGTTCCAAATACATCTATCAATATAGGAGAAAACAGAGTGAAACCTAAAAATTCAAACTGTTACTGGAAACGAACGCTTCAACATAGAAGAACGAAATCTGGGGAACCAAGTCGCCTTAGTGTACTGATCATTACCTGAAAGTATCATCCAGTTTGGGTGAAAAAATATTTGCTGAGATTTCTGTAGATTCGTAATTTTGGGAAACTTGGCAACCCCTTTCCATGAAAGTGTTTCTCGCCAGTCACTGCTTAGGGCTACAAAAAGAGGAAACAAAACATAGAGATAGAACGTGAAACTACTTTATTGTGTCACGTTTCAAGAAGCTAGCACAAACCGTGTTGGATTTAGAGTTCCAAATACATCTATCAATATAGGAGAAAACAGAGTGAAACCTAAAAATTCAAACTGTTACTGTAAACGAACGCTTCAACATAGAAGAACGAAATCTGGGGAACCAAGTCGCCTTAGTGTACTGATCATTACCTGAAAGTATCATACAGTTTGGTTGAAAAAATATTTGCTGAGATTTCTGGAGATTCGTCATTTTGGGAAGCCTGGCAACCCCTTTCCATGAAAGGGTTTTTCGCCAGTCACTGCTTAGGGCTACATCAAGAGGAAACAAAACATAGAGATAGAAGGTGAAACTACTTTATTGTGTCAAGTTTCAAGAAGATAGCACAAACCGTGTTGGATTTAGAGTTCCAAATAAATCTATCAATATAGGAGAAAACAGAGTGAAACCTAAAAATTCAAACTGTTACTGGAAATGAACGCTTCAACATAGAATAACGAAATTTGGGGAACCATGTCGCCTTTGTGTACTGATCATTACCTGAAAGTATCATCCAGTTTGGGTGAAAAAATATTTGCTGAGATTTCTGGAGATTCGTAATTTTGCAAAGCCTGGCAACCCCTTTCCATTGAAGTGTTTCTCGCCAGTCACTGCTTAGGGCTACATCAAGAGGAAACAAAACATAGAGATAGAAGTTGAAACTACTTTATTGTGTCAAGTTTCAAGAAGCTAGCACAAACCGTGTTGGATTTAGAGTTCCAAATACATCTATCAATATAGGAGAAAACAGAGTGAAACCTAAAAATTCAAACTGTTACTGGAAACGAACGCTTCAACATAGAAGAACGAAATTTAGGGAACCAAGTCGCCTTAGTGTACTGATCATTACCTGAAAGTATCATCCAGTTTGGGTGAAAAAATATTTGCTGAGATTTCTGGAGATTCGTAATTTTTGGAAGCTTGGCAACCCCTTTCCATGAAAGTGTTTCTCGCCAGTCACTGCTTAGGGCTACATCATCAGGAAACAAAACATAGAGATAGAACTTTAAACTACTTAATTGTGTCAAGTTTCAAGAAGCTAGCACAAACCGTGTTGGATTTAGAGTTCCAAATACATCTATCAATATAGGAGAAAACAGAGTGAAACCTAAAAATTCAAACTGTTACTGGAAACGAACGCTTCAACATAGAAGAACGAAATCTGGGGAACCAAGTTGCCTTAGTGAACTGCTCATTACCTGAAAGTATCATCCATTTTGGGTGAAAAAATATTTGCTGAGATTTCTGGAGATTCGTAATTTTGGGAAGCCTGGCAACCCCTTTCAATGAAAGGGTTTCTCGCCAGTCACTGCTTAGGGCTACATCAAGAGGAAACAAAACATAGAGATAGAACGTGAAACTACTTTATTGTGTCAAGTTTCAAGAAGCTAGCACAAACCGTGTTGGATTTAGAGTTCCAAATACATCTATCAATATAGGAGAAAACAGAGTGAAACCTAAAAATTCAAACTGTTACTGGAAACGAACGCTTCAACATAGAAGACCGAAATCTGGGGAACCAAGTCGCCTTAGTGTACTGATCATTACCTGAAAGTATCATCCAGTTTGGGTGAAAAAATATTTGCTGAGATTTCTGGAGATGCGTAATTTTGGGAAGCTTGGCAACCCCTTTCCATGAAAGTGTTTCTCGCCAGTCACTGCTTAGGGCTACATCAAGAGGAAACAAAACATAGAGATAGAACGTGAAACTACTTTATTGTGTCAAGTTTCAAGAAGCTAGCACAAACCGTGTTGGATTTAGAGTTCCAAATACATCTATCAATATAGGAGAAAACAGAGTGAAACCTAAAAATTCAAACTGTTACTGGAAACGAACGCTTCAACATAGAAGAACGAAATTTGGGGAACCAAGTCGCCTTAGTGTACTGATCATTACCTGAAAGTATCATCCAGTTTGGGTGAAAAAATATTTGCTGAGATTTCTGTAGATTCGTAATTTTGGGAAACTTGGCAACCCCTTTCCATGAAAGTGTTTCTCGCCAGTCACTGCTTAGGGCTACAAAAAGAGGAAACAAAACATAGAGATAGAACGTGAAACTACTTTATTGTGTCACGTTTCAAGAAGCTAGCACAAACCGTGTTGGATTTAGAGTTCCAAATACATCTATCAATATAGGAGAAAACAGAGTGAAACCTAAAAATTCAAACTGTTACTGTAAACGAACGCTTCAACATAGAAGAACGAAATCTGGGGAACCAAGTCGCCTTAGTGTACTGATCATTACCTGAAAGTATCATCCAGTTTGGGTGAAAAAATATTTGCTGAGATTTCTGGAGATTCGTCATTTTGGGAAGCCTGGCAACCCCTTTCCATGAAAGGGTTTTTCGCCAGTCACTGCTTAGGGCTACATCAAGAGGAAACAAAACATAGAGATAGAAGGTGAAACTACTTTATTGTGTCAAGTTTCAAGAAGATAGCACAAACCGTGTTGGATTTAGAGTTCCAAATAAATCTATCAATATAGGAGAAAACAGAGTGAAACCTAAAAATTCAAACTGTTACTGGAAATGAACGCTTCAACATAGAATAACGAAATTTGGGGAACCATGTCGCCTTTGTGTACTGATCATTACCTGAAAGTATCATCCAGTTTGGGTGAAAAAATATTTGCTGAGATTTCTGGAGATTCGTAATTTTGCAAAGCCTGGCAACCCCTTTCCATTGAAGTGTTTCTCGCCAGTCACTGCTTAGGGCTACATCAAGAGGAAACAAAACATAGAGATAGAAGTTGAAACTACTTTATTGTGTCAAGTTTCAAGAAGCTAGCACAAACCGTGTTGGATTTAGAGTTCCAAATACATCTATCAATATAGGAGAAAACAGAGTGAAACCTAAAAATTCAAACTGTTACTGGAAACGAACGCTTCAACATAGAAGAACGAAATTTAGGGAACCAAGTCGCCTTAGTGTACTGATCATTACCTGAAAGTATCATCCAGTTTGGGTGAAAAAATATTTGCTGAGATTTCTGGAGATTCGTAATTTTTGGAAGCTTGGCAACCCCTTTCCATGAAAGTGTTTCTCGCCAGTCACTGCTTAGGGCTACATCATCAGGAAACAAAACATAGAGATAGAACTTTAAACTACTTAATTGTGTCAAGTTTCAAGAAGCTAGCACAAACCGTGTTGGATTTAGAGTTCCAAATACATCTATCAATATAGGAGAAAACAGAGTGAAACCTAAAAATTCAAACTGTTACTGGAAACGAACGCTTCAACATAGAAGAACGAAATCTGGGGAACCAAGTTGCCTTAGTGAACTGCTCATTACCTGAAAGTATCATCCATTTTGGGTGAAAAAATATTTGCTGAGATTTCTGGAGATTCGTAATTTTGGGAAGCCTGGCAACCCCTTTCAATGAAAGGGTTTCTCGCCAGTCACTGCTTAGGGCTACATCAAGAGGAAACAAAACATAGAGATAGAACGTGAAACTACTTTATTGTGTCAAGTTTCAAGAAGCTAGCACAAACCGTGTTGGATTTAGAGTTCCAAATACATCTATCAATATAGGAGAAAACAGAGTGAAACCTAAAAATTCAAACTGTTACTGGAAACGAACGCTTCAACATAGAAGACCGAAATCTGGGGAACCAAGTCGCCTTAGTGTACTGATCATTACCTGAAAGTATCATCCAGATTGGGTGAAAAAATATTTGCTGAGATTTCTGGAGATTCGTAATTTTGCAAAGCCTGGCAACCCCTTTCCATTGAAGTGTTTCTCGCCAGTCACTGCTTAGGGCTACATCAAGAGGAAACAAAACATAGAGATAGAAGGTGAAGCTACTTTATTGTGTCAAGTTTCAAGAAGCTAGCACAAACCGTGTTGGATTTAGAGTTCCAAATACATCTATGAATATAGGAGAAAACAGAGTGAAACCTAAAAATTCAAACTGTTACTGGAAACGAACGCTTCAACATAGAAGAACGAAATTTGGGGAACCAAGTCACCTTAGTGTACTGATCATTACCTGAAAGTATCATCCAATTTGGGTGAAAAAATATTTGCTGAGATTTCTGGAGATTCGTCATTTTGGGAAGCCTGGCAACCCCTTTCCATGAAAGTGTTTCTCGCCAGTCACTGCTTAGGGCTACATCAAGAGGAAACAAAACATAGAGATAGAAGTTGAAACTACTTTATTGTGTCAAGTTTCAAGAAGCTAGCACAAACCGTGTTGGATTTAGAGTTCCAAATACATCTATCAATATAGGAGAAAACAGAGTGAAACCTAAAAATTCAAACTGTTACTGGAAACGAACGCTTCAACATAGAAGAACGAAATTTAGGGAACCAAGTCGCCTTAGTGTACTGATCATTACCTGAAAGTATCATCCAGTTTGGGTGAAAAAATATTTGCTGAGATTTCTGGAGATTCGTAATTTTTGGAAGCTTGGCAACCCCTTTCCATGAAAGTGTTTCTCGCCAGTCACTGCTTAGGGCTACATCATCAGGAAACAAAACATAGAGATAGAACTTTAAACTACTTAATTGTGTCAAGTTTCAAGAAGCTAGCACAAACCGTGTTGGATTTAGAGTTCCAAATACATCTATCAATATAGGAGAAAACAGAGTGAAACCTAAAAATTCAAACTGTTACTGGAAACGAACGCTTCAACATAGAAGAACGAAATCTGGGGAACCAAGTTGCCTTAGTGAACTGCTCATTACCTGAAAGTATCATCCATTTTGGGTGAAAAAATATTTGCTGAGATTTCTGGAGATTCGTAATTTTGGGAAGCCTGGCAACCCCTTTCAATGAAAGGGTTTCTCGCCAGTCACTGCTTAGGGCTACATCAAGAGGAAACAAAACATAGAGATAGAACGTGAAACTACTTTATTGTGTCAAGTTTCAAGAAGCTAGCACAAACCGTGTTGGATTTAGAGTTCCAAATACATCTATCAATATAGGAGAAAACAGAGTGAAACCTAAAAATTCAAACTGTTACTGGAAACGAACGCTTCAACATAGAAGACCGAAATCTGGGGAACCAAGTCGCCTTAGTGTACTGATCATTACCTGAAAGTATCATCCAGATTGGGTGAAAAAATATTTGCTGAGATTTCTGGAGATTCGTAATTTTGCAAAGCCTGGCAACCCCTTTCCATTGAAGTGTTTCTCGCCAGTCACTGCTTAGGGCTACATCAAGAGGAAACAAAACATAGAGATAGAAGGTGAAGCTACTTTATTGTGTCAAGTTTCAAGAAGCTAGCACAAACCGTGTTGGATTTAGAGTTCCAAATACATCTATGAATATAGGAGAAAACAGAGTGAAACCTAAAAATTCAAACTGTTACTGGAAACGAACGCTTCAACATAGAAGAACGAAATTTGGGGAACCAAGTCACCTTAGTGTACTGATCATTACCTGAAAGTATCATCCAATTTGGGTGAAAAAATATTTGCTGAGATTTCTGGAGATTCGTCATTTTGGGAAGCCTGGCAACCCCTTTCCATGAAAGTGTTTCTCGCCAGTCACTGCTTAGGGCTACATCAAGAGGAAACAAAACATAGAGATATAACGTGAAACTACTTTATTGTTTCAAGTTTCAAGAAGCTAGCACAAACACTGTTGGATTTAGAGTTCCAAATACATCTATCAATATAGGAGAAAACAGAGTGAAACCTAAAAAATCAAACTGTTACTGGAAACGATCGCTTCAACATACAAGAACGAAATCTGGGGAACCAAGTCGCCTTAGTGTACTGCTCATTACCTGAAAGTATCATCCATTTTGGGTGAAAAAATATTTGCTGAGATTTCTGGAGATTCGTAATTTTGGGAAGCCTGGCAACCCCTTTCCATGAAAGTGTTTCTCGCCAGTCACTGCTTAGGGCTACATCAAGAGGAAACAAAACATAGAGATAGAACGTGAAACTACTTTATTGTGTCAAGTTTCAAGAAGCTAGCACAAACCGTGTTGGATTTAGAGTTCCAAATACATCTATCAATATAGGAGAAAACAGAGTGAAACCTAAAAATTCAAACTGTTACTGGAAACGAACGCTTCAACATAGAAGAACAAAATTTGGGGAACCAAGTCGCCTTAGTGTACTGATCATTACCTGAACGTATCATCCAGTTTGGGTGAAAAAATATTTGCTGAGATTTCTGGAGATTCATCATTTTGGGAAGCCTGGCAACCCCTTTCTATGAAAGTGTTTCTTGCCAGTCACTGCTTAGGGCTACATCAAGAGGAAACAAAACATAGAGATAGAACGTGAAACTACTTTATTGTGACAAGTTTCAAGAAGCTAGCAAAAACCGTGTTGGATTTAGAGTTCCAAATACATCTATCAATATAGGAGAAAACAGAGTGAAACCTAAAAATTCAAACTGTTACTGGAAACGAACGCTTCAACATAGAAGAACGAAATCTGGGGAACCAAGTTGCCTTAGTGAACTGCTCATTACCTGAAAGTATCATCCATTTTGGGTGTAAAAAATATTTGCTGAGATTTCTGGAGATTCGTAATTTTGGGAAGCCTGGCAACCCCTTTCCATGAAAGGGTTTCTCGCCAGTCACTGCTTAGGGCTACATCAAGAGGAAACAAAACATAGAGATAGAACGTGAAACTACTTTATTGTGTCAAGTTTCAAGAAGCTAGCACAAACCGTGTTGGATTTAGAGTTCCAATTACATCTATCAATATAGGAGAAAACAGAGTGAAACCTAAAAATTCAAACTGTTACTGGAAACGAACGCTTCAACATAGAAGACCGAAATCTGGGGAACCAAGTCGCCTTAGTGTACTGATCATTACCTGAAAGTATCATCCAGTTTGGGTGAAAAAATATTTGCTGAGATTTCTGGAGATTCGTAATTTTGGGAAGCCTGGCAACCCCTTTCCATGAAAGTGTTTCTCGCCAGTCACTGCTTAGGGCTACATCAAGAGGAAACAAAACATAGAGATAGAACGTGAAACTACTTTATTGTGTCAAGTTTCAAGAAGCTAGCACAAACCGTGTTGGATTTAGAGTTCCAAATACATCTATCAATATAGGAGAAAACAGAGTGAAACCTAAAAATTCAAACTGTTACTGGAAACGAACGCTTCATCATAGAAGAACGAAATTTGGGGAACCAAGTCGCCTTAGTGTACTGATCATTACCTGAAAGTATCATCCAGTTTGGGTGAAAAAATATTTGCTGAGATTTCTGGAGATGCGTAATTTTGGGAAGCTTGGCAACCCCTTTCCATGAAAGTGTTTCTCGCCAGTCACTGCTTAGGGCTACATCAAGAGGAAACAAAACATAGAGATAGAACGTGAAACTACTTTATTGTGTCAAGTTTCAAGAAGCTAGCACAAACCGTGTTGGATTTAGAGTTCCAAATACATCTATCAATATAGGAGAAAACAGAGTGAAACCTAAAAATTCAAACTGTTACTGGAAACGAACGCTTCAACATAGAAGAACGAAATTTGGGGAACCAAGTCGCCTTAGTGTACTGATCATTACCTGAAAGTATCCTCCAGTTTGGGTGAAAAAATATTTGCTGAGATTTCTGTAGATTCGTAATTTTGGGAAACTTGGCAACCCCTTTCCATGAAAGTGTTTCTCGCCAGTCACTGCTTAGGGCTACAAAAAGAGGAAACAAAACATAGAGATAGAACGTGAAACTACTTTATTGTGTCACGTTTCAAGAAGCTAGCACAAACCGTGTTGGATTTAGAGTTCCAAATACATCTATCAATATAGGAGAAAACAGAGTGAAACCTAAAAATTCAAACTGTTACTGTAAACGAACGCTTCAACATAGAAGAACGAAATCTGGGGAACCAAGTCGCCTTAGTGTACTGATCATTACCTGAAAGTATCATCCAGTTTGGGTGAAAAAATATTTGCTGAGATTTCTGGAGATTCGTCATTTTGGGAAGCCTGGCAACCCCTTTCCATGAAAGGGTTTTTCGCCAGTCACTGCTTAGGGCTACATCAAGAGGAAACAAAACATAGAGATAGAAGGTGAAACTACTTTATTGTGTCAAGTTTCAAGAAGCTAGCACAAACCGTGTTGGATTTAGAGTTCCAAATACATCTATCAATATAGGAGAAAACAGAGTGAAACCTAAAAATTCAAACTGTTACTGGAAATGAACGCTTCAACATAGAATAACGAAATTTGGGGAACCATGTCGCCTTTGTGTACTGATCATTACCTGAAAGTATCATCCAGATTGGGTGAAAAAATATTTGCTGAGATTTCTGGAGATTCGTAATTTTGCAAAGCCTGGCAACCCCTTTCCATTGAAGTGTTTCTCGCCAGTCACTGCTTAGGGCTACATCAAGAGGAAACAAAACATAGAGATAGAAGGTGAAGCTACTTTATTGTGTCAAGTTTCAAGAAGCTAGCACAAACCGTGTTGGATTTAGAGTTCCAAATACATCTATGAATATAGGAGAAAACAGAGTGAAACCTAAAAATTCAAACTGTTACTGGAAACGAACGCTTCAACATAGAAGAACGAAATTTGGGGAACCAAGTCACCTTAGTGTACTGATCATTACCTGAAAGTATCATCCAATTTGGGTGAAAAAATATTTGCTGAGATTTCTGGAGATTCGTCATTTTGGGAAGCCTGGCAACCCCTTTCCATGAAAGTGTTTCTCGCCAGTCACTGCTTAGGGCTACATCAAGAGGAAACAAAACATAGAGATATAACGTGAAACTACTTTATTGTTTCAAGTTTCAAGAAGCTAGCACAAACAGTGTTGGATTTAGAGTTCCAAATACATCTATCAATATAGGAGAAAACAGAGTGAAACCTAAAAAATCAAACTGTTACTGGAAACGAACGCTTCAACATACAAGAACGAAATCTGGGGAACCAAGTTGCCTTAGTGTACTGCTCATTACCTGAAAGTATCATCCATTTTGGGTGAAAAAATATTTGCTGAGATTTCTGGAGATTCGTCATTTTGGGAAGCCTGGCAACCCCTTTCCATGAAAGTGTTTCTCGCCAGTCACTGCTTAGGGCTACATCAAGAGGAAACAAAACATAGAGATAGAACGTGAAAGTACTTTATTGTGTCAAGTTTCAAGAAGCTAGCACAAACCGTGTTGGATTTAGAGTTCCAAATACATCTATCAATATAGGAGAAAACAGAGTGAAACCTAAAAATTCAAACTGTTACTGGAAACGAACGCTTCAACATAGAAGAACGAAATTTGGGGAACCAAGTCGCCTTAGTGTACTGATCATTACCTGAAAGTATCATCCAGTTTGGGTGAAAAAATATTTGCTGAGATTTCTGGAGATTCATCATTTTGGGAAGCCTGGCAACCCCTTTCCATGAAAGTGTTTCTTGCCAGTCACTGCTTAGGGCTACATCAAGAGGAAACAAAACATAGAGATAGAACGTGAAACTACTTTATTGTGTCAAGTTTCAAGAAGCTAGCACAAACCGTGTTGGATTTAGAGTTCCAATTACATCTATCAATATAGGAGAAAACAGAGTGAAACCTAAAAATTCAAACTGTTACTGGAAACGAACGCTTCAACATAGAAGACCGAAATCTGGGGAACCAAGTCGCCTTAGTGTACTGATCATTACCTGAAAGTATCATCCAGTTTGGGTGAAAAAATATTTGCTGAGATTTCTGGAGATTCGTAATTTTGGGAAGCCTGGCAACCCCTTTCCATGAAAGTGTTTCTCGCCAGTCACTGCTTAGGGCTACATCAAGAGGAAACAAAACATAGAGATAGAACGTGAAACTACTTTATTGTGTCAAGTTTCAAGAAGCTAGCACAAACCGTGTTGGATTTAGAGTTCCAAATACATCTATCAATATAGGAGAAAACAGAGTGAAACCTAAAAATTCAAACTGTTACTGGAAACGAACGCTTCATCATAGAAGAACGAAATTTGGGGAACCAAGTCGCCTTAGTGTACTGATCATTACCTGAAAGTATCATCCAGTTTGGGTGAAAAAATATTTGCTGAGATTTCTGGAGATGCGTAATTTTGGGAAGCTTGGCAACCCCTTTCCATGAAAGTGTTTCTCGCCAGTCACTGCTTAGGGCTACATCAAGAGGAAACAAAACATAGAGATAGAACGTGAAACTACTTTATTGTGTCAAGTTTCAAGAAGCTAGCACAAACCGTGTTGGATTTAGAGTTCCAAATACATCTATCAATATAGGAGAAAACAGAGTGAAACCTAAAAATTCAAACTGTTACTGGAAACGAACGCTTCAACATAGAAGAACGAAATTTGGGGAACCAAGTCGCCTTAGTGTACTGATCATTACCTGAAAGTATCCTCCAGTTTGGGTGAAAAAATATTTGCTGAGATTTCTGTAGATTCGTAATTTTGGGAAACTTGGCAACCCCTTTCCATGAAAGTGTTTCTCGCCAGTCACTGCTTAGGGCTACAAAAAGAGGAAACAAAACATAGAGATAGAACGTGAAACTACTTTATTGTGTCACGTTTCAAGAAGCTAGCACAAACCGTGTTGGATTTAGAGTTCCAAATACATCTATCAATATAGGAGAAAACAGAGTGAAACCTAAAAATTCAAACTGTTACTGTAAACGAACGCTTCAACATAGAAGAACGAAATCTGGGGAACCAAGTCGCCTTAGTGTACTGATCATTACCTGAAAGTATCATCCAGTTTGGGTGAAAAAATATTTGCTGAGATTTCTGGAGATTCGTCATTTTGGGAAGCCTGGCAACCCCTTTCCATGAAAGGGTTTTTCGCCAGTCACTGCTTAGGGCTACATCAAGAGGAAACAAAACATAGAGATAGAAGGTGAAACTACTTTATTGTGTCAAGTTTCAAGAAGCTAGCACAAACCGTGTTGGATTTAGAGTTCCAAATACATCTATCAATATAGGAGAAAACAGAGTGAAACCTAAAAATTCAAACTGTTACTGGAAATGAACGCTTCAACATAGAATAACGAAATTTGGGGAACCATGTCGCCTTTGTGTACTGATCATTACCTGAAAGTATCATCCAGATTGGGTGAAAAAATATTTGCTGAGATTTCTGGAGATTCGTAATTTTGCAAAGCCTGGCAACCCCTTTCCATTGAAGTGTTTCTCGCCAGTCACTGCTTAGGGCTACATCAAGAGGAAACAAAACATAGAGATAGAAGGTGAAGCTACTTTATTGTGTCAAGTTTCAAGAAGCTAGCACAAACCGTGTTGGATTTAGAGTTCCAAATACATCTATGAATATAGGAGAAAACAGAGTGAAACCTAAAAATTCAAACTGTTACTGGAAACGAACGCTTCAACATAGAAGAACGAAATTTGGGGAACCAAGTCACCTTAGTGTACTGATCATTACCTGAAAGTATCATCCAATTTGGGTGAAAAAATATTTGCTGAGATTTCTGGAGATTCGTCATTTTGGGAAGCCTGGCAACCCCTTTCCATGAAAGTGTTTCTCGCCAGTCACTGCTTAGGGCTACATCAAGAGGAAACAAAACATAGAGATATAACGTGAAACTACTTTATTGTTTCAAGTTTCAAGAAGCTAGCACAAACAGTGTTGGATTTAGAGTTCCAAATACATCTATCAATATAGGAGAAAACAGAGTGAAACCTAAAAATCAAACTGTTACTGGAAACGAACGCTTCAACATACAAGAACGAAATCTGGGGAACCAAGTTGCCTTAGTGTACTGCTCATTACCTGAAAGTATCATCCATTTTGGGTGAAAAAATATTTGCTGAGATTTCTGGAGATTCGTCATTTTGGGAAGCCTGGCAACCCCTTTCCATGAAAGTGTTTCTCGCCAGTCACTGCTTAGGGCTACATCAAGAGGAAACAAAACATAGAGATAGAACGTGAAACTACTTTATTGTGTCAAGTTTCAAGAAGCTAGCACAAACCGTGTTGGATTTAGAGTTCCAAATACATCTATCAATATAGGAGAAAACAGAGTGAAACCTAAAAATTCAAACTGTTACTGGAAACGAACACTTCAACATAGAAGAACGAAATTTGGGGAACCAAGTCGCCTTAGTGTACTGATCATTACCTGAAAGTATCATCCAGTTTGGGTGAAAAAATATTTGCTGAGATTTCTGGAGATTCATCATTTTGGGAAGCCTGGCAACCCCTTTCCATGAAAGTGTTTCTTGCCAGTCACTGCTTAGGGCTACATCAAGAGGAAACAAAACATAGAGATAGAACGTGAAACTACTTTATTGTGACAAGTTTCAAGAAGCTAGCAAAAACCGTGTTGGATTTAGAGTTCCAAATACATCTATCAATATAGGAGAAAACAGAGTGAAACCTAAAAATCAAACTGTTACTGGAAACGAACGCTTCAACATACAAGAACGAAATCTGGGGAACCAAGTTGCCTTAGTGTACTGCTCATTACCTGAAAGTATCATCCATTTTGGGTGAAAAAATATTTGCTGAGATTTCTGGAGATTCGTCATTTTGGGAAGCCTGGCAACCCCTTTCCATGAAAGTGTTTCTCGCCAGTCACTGCTTAGGGCTACATCAAGAGGAAACAAAACATAGAGATAGAACGTGAAACTACTTTATTGTGTCAAGTTTCAAGAAGCTAGCACAAACCGTGTTGGATTTAGAGTTCCAAATACATCTATCAATATAGGAGAAAACAGAGTGAAACCTAAAAATTCAAACTGTTACTGGAAACGAACACTTCAACATAGAAGAACGAAATTTGGGGAACCAAGTCGCCTTAGTGTACTGATCATTACCTGAAAGTATCATCCAGTTTGGGTGAAAAAATATTTGCTGAGATTTCTGGAGATTCATCATTTTGGGAAGCCTGGCAACCCCTTTCCATGAAAGTGTTTCTTGCCAGTCACTGCTTAGGGCTACATCAAGAGGAAACAAAACATAGAGATAGAACGTGAAACTACTTTATTGTGACAAGTTTCAAGAAGCTAGCAAAAACCGTGTTGGATTTAGAGTTCCAAATACATCTATCAATATAGGAGAAAACAGAGTGAAACCTAAAAATTCAAACTGTTACTGGAAACGAACGCTTCAACATAGAAGAACGAAATTTGGGGAACCAAGTCACCTTAGTGTACTGATCATTACCTGAAAGTATCATCTAATTTGGGTGAAAAAATATTTGCTGAGATTTCTGGAGATTCGTCATTTTGGGAAGCCTGGCAACCCCTTTCCATGAAAGTGTTTCTCGCCAGTCACTGCTTAGGGCTACATCAAGAGGAAACAAAACATAGAGATATAACGTGAAACTACTTTATTGTTTCAAGTTTCAAGAAGCTAGCACAAACAGTGTTGGATTTAGAGTTCCAAATACATCTATCAATATAGGAGAAAACAGAGTGAAACCTAAAAAATCAAACTGTTACTGGAAACGAACGCTTCAACATACAAGAACGAAATCTGGGGAACCAAGTCGCCTTAGTGTACTGCTCATTACCTCAAAGTATCATCCAGTTTGGGTGAAAAAATATTTGCTGAGATTTCTGGAGATTCGTAATTTTGGGAAGCCTGGCAACCCCTTTCCATGAAAGTGTTTCTCGCCAGTCACTGCTTAGGGCTACATCAAGAGGAAACAAAACATAGAGATAGAACGTGAAACTACTTTATTGTGTCAAGTTTCAAGAAGCTAGCACAAACCGTGTTGGATTTAGAGTTCCAAATACATCTATCCATATAGGAGAAAACAGAGTGAAACCTAAAAATTCAAACTGTTACTGGAAACGAACGCTTCATCATAGAAGAACGAAATTTGGGGAACCAAGTTGCCTTAGTGTACTGATCATTACCTGAAAGTATCATCCAGTTTGGGTGAAAAAATATTTGCTGAGATTTCTGGAGATTCGTAATTTTGGGAAGCCTGGCAACCCCTTTCCATGAAAGTGTTTCTCGCCAGTCACTGCTTAGGGCTACATCAAGAGGAAACAAAACATAGAGATAGAAGGTGAAACTACTTTATTGTGTCAAGTTTCAAGAAGCTAGCACAAACCGTGTTGGATTTAGATTTCCAAATACATCTATCAATATAGGAGAAAACAGAGTGAAACCTAAAAATTCAAACTGTTACTGGAAATGAACGCTTCAACATAGAATAACGAAATTTGGGGAACCATGTCACCTTTGTGTACTGATCATTACCTGAAAGTATCATCCAGATTGGGTGAAAAAATATTTGCTGAGATTTCTGGAGATTCGTAATTTTGCAAAGCCTGGCAACCCCTTTCCATTGAAGTGTTTCTCGCCAGTCACTGCTTAGGGCTACATCAAGAGGAAACAAAACATAGAGATAGAAGGTGAAGCTACTTTATTGTGTCAAGTTTCAAGAAGCTAGCACAAACCGTGTTGGATTTAGAGTTCCAAATACATCTATCAATATAGGAGAAAACAGAGTGAAACCTAAAAATTCAAACTGTTACTGGAAACGAACGCTTCAACATAGAAGACCGAAATCTGGGGAACCAAGTCGCCTTAGTGTACTGATCATTACCTGAAAGTATCATCCAGTTTGGGTGAAAAAATATTTGCTGAGATTTCTGGAGATTCGTAATTTTGGGAAGCCTGGCAACCCCTTTCCATGAAAGTGTTTCTCGCCAGTCACTGCTTAGGGCTACATCAAGAGGAAACAAAACATAGAGATAGAAGGTGAAACTACTTTATTGTGTCAAGTTTCAAGAAGCTAGCACAAACCGTGTTGGATTTAGAGTTCCAAATACATCTATCAATATAGGAGAAAACAGAGTGAAACCTAAAAATTCAAACTGTTACTGGAAATGAACGCTTCAACATAGAATAACGAAATTTGGGGAACCATGTCGCCTTTGTGTACTGATCATTACTTGAAAGTATCATCCAGATTGGGTGAAAAAATATTTGCTGAGATTTCTGGAGATTCGTAATTTTGCAAAGCCTGGCAACCCCTTTCCATTGAAGTGTTTCTCGCCAGTCACTGCTTAGGGCTACATCAAGAGGAAACAAAACATAGAGATAGAAGGTGAAGCTACTTTATTGTGTCAAGTTTCAAGAAGCTAGCACAAACCTTGTTGGATTTAGAGTTCCAAATACATCTATGAATATAGGAGAAAACAGAGTGAAACCTAAAAATTCAAACTGTTACTGGAAACGAACGCTTCAACATAGAAGAACGAAATTTGGGGAACCAAGTCACCTTAGTGTACTGATCATTACCTGAAAGTATCATCCAATTTGGGTGAAAAAATATTTGCTGAGATTTCTGGAGATTCGTCATTTTGGGAAGCCTGGCAACCCCTTTCCATGAAAGTGTTTCTCGCCAGTCACTGCTTAGGGCTACATCAAGAGGAAACAAAACATAGAGATAGAACGTGAAACTACTTTATTGTGACAAGTTTCAAGAAGCTAGCAAAAACCGTGTTGGATTTAGAGTTCCAAATACATCTATCAATATAGGAGAAAACAGAGTGAAACCTAAAAATTCAAACTGTTACTAGAAACGAACGCTTCAACATAGAAGAACGAAATTTGGGGAACCAAGTCACCTTAGTGTACTGATCATTACCTGAAAGTATCATCTAATTTGGGTGAAAAAATATTTGCTGAGATTTCTGGAGATTCGTCATTTTGGGAAGCCTGGCAACCCCTTTCCATGAAAGTGTTTCTCGCCAGTCACTGCTTAGGGCTACATCAAGAGGAAACGAAACATAGAGATATAACGTGAAACTACTTTATTGTTTCAAGTTTCAAGAAGCTAGCACAAACAGTGTTGGATTTAGAGTTCCAAATACATCTATCAATATAGGAGAAAACAGAGTGAAACCTAAAAAATCAAACTGTTACTGGAAACGAACGCTTCAACATACAAGAACGAAATCTGGGGAACCAAGTCGCCTTAGTGTACTGCTCATTACCTGAAAGTATCATCCAGTTTGGGTGAAAAAATATTTGCTGAGATTTCTGGAGATTCGTAATTTTGGGAAGCCTGGCAACCCCTTTCCATGAAAGTGTTTCTCGCCAGTCACTGCTTAGGGCTACATCAAGTGAAACAAAACATAGAGATAGAACGTGAAACTACTTTATTGTGACAAGTTTCAAGAAGCTAGCACAAACCGTGTTGGATTTAGAGTTCCAAATACATCTATCCATATAGGAGAAAACAGAGTGAAACCTAAAAATTCAAACTGTTACTGGAAACGAACGCTTCATCATAGAAGAACGAAATTTGGGGAACCAAGTCGCCTTAGTGTACTGATCATTACCTGAAAGTATCATCCAGTTTGGGTGAAAAAATATTTGCTGAGATTTCTGGAGATTCGTAATTTTGGGAAGCGTGGCAACCCCTTTCCATGAAAGTGTTTCTCGCCAGTCACTGCTTAGGGCTACATCAAGAGGAAACAAAACATAGAGATAGAAGGTGAAACTACTTTATTGTGTCAAGTTTCAAGAAGCTAGCACAAACCGTGTTGGATTTAGAGTTCCAAATACATCTATGAATATAGGAGAAAACAGAGTGAAACCTAAAAATTCAAACTGTTACTGGAAACGAACGCTTCAACATAGAAGAACGAAATCTGGGGAACCAAGTTGCCTTAGTGAACTGCTCATTACCTGAAAGTATCATCCATTTTGGGTGAAAAAATATTTGCTGAGATTTCTGGAGATTCGTAATTTTGGGAAGCCTGGCAACCCCTTTCCATGAAAGGGTTTCTCGCCAGTCACTGCTTAGGGCTACATCAAGAGGAAACAAAACATAGAGATAGAACGTGAAACTACTTTATTGTGTCAAGTTTCAAGAAGCTAGCACAAACAGTGTTGGATTTAGAGTTCCAAATACATCTATCAATATAGGAGAAAACAGAGTGAAACCTAAAAATTCAAACTGTTACTGGAAACGAACGCTTCAACATAGAAGACCGAAATCTGGGGAACCAAGTCGCCTTAGTGTACTGATCATTACCTGAAAGTATCATCCAGTTTGGGTGAAAAAATATTTGCTGAGATTTCTGGAGATTCGTAATTTTGGGAAGCCTGGCAACCCCTTTCCATGAAAGTGTTTCTCGCCAGTCACTGCTTAGGTCTACATCAAGAGGAAACAAAACATAGAGATATAACGTGAAACTACTTTATTGTTTCAAGTTTCAAGAAGCTAGCACAAACAGTGTTGGATTTAGAGTTCCAAATACATCTATCAATATAGGAGAAAACAGAGTGAAACCTAAAAAATCAAACTGTTACTGGAAACGAACGCTTCAACATACAAGAACGAAATCTGGGGAACCAAGTTGCCTTAGTGTACTGCTCATTACCTGAAAGTATCATCCAGTTTGGGTGAAAAAATATTTGCTGAGATTTCTGGAGATTCGTAATTTTGGGAAGCCTGGCAACCCCTTTCCATGAAAGTGTTTCTCGCCAGTCACTGCTTAGGGCTACATCAAGAGGAAACAAAACATAGAGATAGAACGTGAAACTACTTTATTGTGACAAGTTTCAAGAAGCTAGCACAAACCGTGTTGGATTTAGAGTTCCAAATACATCTATCCATATAGGAGAAAACAGAGTGAAACCTAAAAATTCAAACTGTTACTGGAAACGAACGCTTCATCATAGAAGAACGAAATTTGGGGAACCAAGTCGCCTTAGTGTACTGATCATTACCTGAAAGTATCATCCAGTTTGGGTGAAAAAATATTTGCTGAGATTTCTGGAGATTCGTAATTTTGGGAAGCGTGGCAACCCCTTTCCATGAAAGTGTTTCTCGCCAGTCACTGCTTAGGGCTACAAAAAGAGGAAACAAAACATAGAGATAGAAGGTGAAACTACTTTATTGTGTCAAGTTTCAAGAAGCTAGCACAAACCGTGTTGGATTTAGAGTTCCAAATACATCTATCAATATAGGAGAAAACAGAGTGAAACCTAAAAATTCAAACTGTTACTGGAAACGAACGCTTCAACATAGAATAACGAAATTTGGGGAACCAAGTCGCCTTAGTGTACTGATCATTACCTGAAAGTATCATCCAGTTTGGGTAAAAAAATATTTGCTGAGATTTCTGGAGATTCGTAATTTTGCAAAGCCTGGCAACCCCTTTCCATGAAAGTGTTTCTCGCCAGTCACTGCTTAGGGCTACATCAAGAGGAAACAAAACATAGAGATAGAATGTGAAACTACTTTATTGTGTCAAGTTTCAAGAAGCTAGCACAAACCGTGTTGGATTTAGAGTTCCAAATACATCTATCAATATAGGAGAAAACAGAGTGAAACCTAAAAATTCAAACTGTTACTGGAAACGAACGCTTCAACATAGAATAACGAAATTTGGGGAACCAAGTCGCCTTAGTGTACTGATCATTACCTGAAAGTATCATCCAGTTTGGGTGAAAAAATATTTGCTGAGATTTCTGTAGATTCGTAATTTTGGGAAGCTTGGCAACCCCTTTCCATGAAAGTGTTTCTGGCCAGTCACTGCTTAGGGCTACATCATCAGGAAACAAAACATACAGATAGAACTTTAAACTACTTAATTGTGTCAAGTTTCAAGAAGCTAGCACAAACCGTGTTGGATTTAGAGTTCCAAATACATCTATCAATATAGGAGAAAACAGAGTGAAACCTAAAAATTCAAACTGTTACTGGAAACGAACGCTTCAACATAGAAGAACGAAATCTGGGGAACCAAGTTGCCTTAGTGAACTGCTCATTACCTGAAAGTATCATCCATTTTGGGTGAAAAAATATTTGCTGAGATTTCTGGAGATTCGTAATTTTGGGAAGCCTGGCAACCCCTTTCCATGAAAGGGTTTCTCGCCAGTCACTGCTTAGGGCTACATCAAGAGGAAACAAAACATAGAGATAGAACGTGAAACTACTTTATTGTGTCAAGTTTCAAGAAGCTAGCACAAACCGTGTTGGATTTAGAGTTCCAAATACATCTATCAATATAGGAGAAAACAGAGTGAAACCTAAAAATTCAAACTGTTACTGGAAACGAACGCTTCAACATAGAAGACCGAAATCTGGGGAACCAAGTCGCCTTAGTGTACTGATCATTACCTGAAAGTATCATCCAGTTTGGGTGAAAAAATATTTGCTGAGATTTCTGGAGATTCGTCATTTTGGGAAGCCTGGCAACCCCTTTCCATGAAAGTGTTTCTCGCCAGTCACTGCTTAGGGCTACATCAAGAGGAAACAAAACATAGAGATAGAAGGTGAAACTACTTTATTGTGTCAAGTTTCAAGAAGCTAGCACAAACCGTGTTGGATTTAGAGTTCCAAATACATCTATCAATATAGGAGAAAACAGAGTGAAACCTAAAAATTCAAACTGTTACTGGAAATGAACGCTTCAACATAGAATAACGAAATTTGGGGAACCATGTCGCCTTTGTGTACTGATCATTACCTGAAAGTATCATCCAGATTGGGTGAAAAAATATTTGCTGAGATTTCTGGAGATTCGTAATTTTGCAAAGCCTGGCAACCCCTTTCCATTGAAGTGTTTCTCGCCAGTCACTGCTTAGGGCTACATCAAGAGGAAACAAAACATAGAGATAGAAGGTGAAGCTACTTTATTGTGTCAAGTTTCAGGAAGCTAGCACAAACCGTGTTGGATTTAGAGTTCCAAATACATCTATGAATATAGGAGAAAACATAGTAAAACCTAAAAATTCAAACTGTTACTGGAAACGAACGCTTCAACATAGAAGAACGAAATCTGGGGAACCAAGTCGCCTTAGTGTACTGATCATTACCTGAAAGTATCATCCAGTTTGGGTGAAAAAATATTTGCTGAGATTTCTGGAGATTCATTATTTTGGGAAGCCTGGCAACCCCTTTCCATGAAAGTGTTTCTTGCCAGTCACTGCTTAGGGCTACATCAAGAGGAAACAAAACATAGAGATAGAACGTGAAACTACTTTATTGTTTCAAGTTTCAAGAAGCTAGCACAAACAGTGTTGGATTTAGAGTTCCAAATACATCTATCAATATAGGAGAAAACAGAGTGAAACCTAAAAAATCAAACTGTTACTGGAAACGAACGCTTCAACATACAACAACGAAATCTGGGGAACCAAGTCGCCTTAGTGTACTGCTCATTACCTGAAAGTATCATCCATTTGGGTGAAAAAATATTTGCTGAGATTTCTGGAGATTCGTAATTTTGGGAAGCCTGGCAACCCCTTTCCATGAAAGTGTTTCTCGCCAGTCACTGCTTAGGGCTACATCAAGAGGAAACAAAACATAGAGATAGAACGTGAAACTACTTTATTGTGTCACGTTTCAAGAAGCTAGCACAAACCGTGTTGGATTTAGAGTTCCAAATACATCTATCAATATAGGAGAAAACAGAGTGAAACCTAAAAATTCAAACTGTTACTGGAAACGAACGCTTCATCATAGAAGAACGAAATTTGGGGAACCAAGTCGCCTTAGTGTACTGATCATTACCTGAAAGTATCATCCAGTTTGGGTGAAAAAATATTTGCTGAGATTTCTGGAGATTCGTAATTTTGGGAAGCGTGGCAACCCCTTTCCATGAAAGTGTTTCTCGCCAGTCACTGCTTAGGGCTACATCATCAGGAAACAAAACATAGAGATAGAACGTGAAAGTACTTTATTGTGTCAAGTTTCAAGAAGCTAGCACAAACCGTGTTGGATTTAGAGTTCCAAATACATCTATCAATATAGGAGAAAACAGAGTGAAACCTAAAAATTCAAACTGTTACTGGAAACGAACGCTTCAAAATAGAAGACCGAAATCTGGGGAACCAAGTCGCCTTAGTGTACTGATCATTACCTGAAAGTATCATTCAGTTTGGGTGAAAAAATATTTGCTGAGATTTCTGTAGATTCGTAATTTTGGGAAGCTTGGCAACCCGTTTCCATGAAAGTGTTTCTCGCCAGTCACTGCTGAGGGCTACATCATCAGGAAAAAAAACATAGAGATAGATCGTGAAACTACTTTATTGTGTCAAGTTTCAAGAAGCTAGCACAAACCGTGTTGGATTTAGAGTTCCAAATACATCTATCAATATAGGAGAAAACAGAGTGAAACCTAAAAATTCAAACTGTTACTGGAAACGAACGCTTCAACATAGAAGAACGAAATCTGGGGAACCAAGTCGCCTTAGTGTACTGCTCATTACCTGAAAGTATCATCCATTTTGGGTGAAAAAATATTTGCTGAGATTTCTGGAGATTCGTAATTTTGGGAAGCCTGGCAACCCCTTTCCATGAAAGTGTTTCTCGCCAGTCACTGCTTAGGGCTACATCAAGAGGAAACAAAACATAGAGATAGAACGTGAAACTACTTTATTGTGTCAAGTTTCAAGAAGCTAGCACAAACCGTGTTGGATTTAGAGTTCCAAATACATCTATCAATATAGGAGAAAACAGAGTGAAACCTAAAAATTCAAACTGTTACTGGAAACGAACGCTTCAACATAGAAGAACGAAATTTGGGGAACCAAGTCGCCTTAGTGTACTGATCATTACCTGAAAGTATCATCTAGTTTGGGTGAAAAAATATTTGCTGAGATTTCTGTAGATTCGTAATTTTGGG
Source organism: Spermophilus citellus (assembly GCF_964194105.1). Taxonomy (NCBI): domain Eukaryota; kingdom Metazoa; phylum Chordata; class Mammalia; order Rodentia; family Sciuridae; genus Spermophilus; species Spermophilus citellus. The sequence goes on along the minus strand of NW_027672896.1, from coordinate 122,863 downwards.
AAACTTGGCAACCCCTTTCCATTAAAGTGTTTCTCGCCAGTCACTGCTTAGGGCTACAAAAAGAGGAAACAAAACTTAGAGATAGAAGGTGAAACTACTTTATTGTGTCAAGTTTCAAGAAGCTAGCACAAACCGTGTTGGATTTAGAGTTCCAAATACATCTATATAGGAGAAAACAGAGTGAAACCTAAAAATTCAAACTGTTACTGGAAACGAACGCTTCAACATAGAAGAACGAAATCTGGGGAACCAAGTCGCCTTAGTGTACTGATCATTACCTGAAAGTATCATCCAGTTTGGGTGAAAAAATATTTGCTGAGATTTCTGGAGATTCATCATTTTGGGAAGCCTGGCAACCCCTTTCCATGAAAGTGTTTCTTGCCAGTCACTGCTTAGGGCTACATCAAGAGGAAACAAAACATAGAGATAGAACGTGAAACTACTTTATTGTGTCAAGTTTCAAGAAGCTAGTACAAACCGTGTTGGATTTAGAGTTCCAAATACATCTATCAATATAGGAGAAAACAGAGTGAAACCTAAAAATTCAAACTGTTACTGGAAACGAACGCTTCAACATAGAAGAACGAAATTTGGGGAACCAAGTCACCTTAGTGTACTGATCATTACCTGAAAGTATCATCCAGTTTGGGTGAAAAAATATTTGCTGAGATTTCTGGAGATTCGTCATTTTGGGAAGCCTGGCAACCCCTTTCCATGAAAGTGTTTCTCGCCAGTCACTGCTTAGGGCTACATCAAGAGGAAACAAAACATAGAGATATAACGTGAAACTACTTTATTGTTTCAAGTTTCAAGAAGCTAGCACAAACCGTGTTGGATTTAGAGTTCCAAATACATCTATCAATATAGGAGAAAACAGAGTGAAACCTAAAAAATCAAACTGTTACTGGAAATGAACGCTTCAACATACAAGAATGAAATCTGGGGAACCAAGTCGCCTTAGTGTACTGCTCATTACCTGAAAGTATCATCCATTTTGGGTAAAAAATTTTTGCTGAGATTTCTGGAGATTCGTAATTTTGGGAAGCCTGGCAACCCCTTTCCATGAAAGTGTTTCTCGCCAGTCACTGCTTAGGGCTACATCAAAAGGAAACAAAACATAGAGATATAACGTGAAACTACTTTATTGTTTCAAGTTTCAAGAAGCTAGCACAAACAGTGTTGGATTTAGAGTTCCAAATACATCTATCAATATAGGAGAAAACAGAGTGAAACCTAAAAAATCAAACTGTTACTGGAAACGAACGCTTCAACATACAAGAACGAAATCTGGGGAACCAAGTCGCCTTAGTGTACTGCTCATTACCTGAAAGTATCATCCATTTTGGGTGAAAAAATATTTGCTGAGATTTCTGGAGATTCGTAATTTTGCAAAGCCTGGCAACCCCTTTCCATGAAAGTGTTTCTCGCCAGTCACTGCTGAGGGCTACATCATCAGGAAAAAAAACATAGAGATAGATCGTGAAACTACTTTATTGTGTCAAGTTTCAAGAAGCTAGCACAAACCGTGTTGGATTTAGAGTTCCAAATACATCTATCAATATAGGAGAAAACAGAGTGAAACCTAAAAATTCAAACTGTTACTGGAAACGAACGCTTCAACATAGAAGAACGAAATCTGGGGAACCAAGTCACCTTAGTGTACTGCTCATTACCTGAAAGTATCATCCATTTTGGATGAAAAAATATTTGCTGAGATTTCTGGAGATTCGTAATTTTGGGAAGCTTGGCAACCCCTTTCCATGAAAGTGTTTCTCGCCAGTCACTGCTTAGGGCTACATCAAGAGGAAACAAAACATAGAGATAGAACGTGAAACTACTTTATTGTGTCAAGTTTCAAGAAGCTAGCACAAACCGTGTTGGATTTAGAGTTCCAAATACATCTATCAATATAGGAGAAAACAGAGTGAAACCTAAAAATTCAAACTGTTACTGGAAACGAACGCTTCAACATAGAAGAACGAAATTTGGGGAACCAAGTCGCCTTAGTGTACTGATCATTACCTGAAAGTATCATCCAGTTTGGGTGAAAAAATATTTGCTGAGATTTCTGGAGATTCGTAATTTTGGGAAACTTGGCAACCCCTTTCCATGAAAGTGTTTCTCGCCAGTCACTGCTTAGGGCTACAAAAAGATGAAACAAAACATAGAGATAGAACGTGAAACTACTTTATTGTGTCAAGTTTCAAGAAGCTAGCACAAACCGTGTTGGATTTAGAGTTCCAAATACATCTATGAATATAGGAGAAAACAGAGTGAAACCTAAAAATTCAAACTGTTACTGGAAACGAACGCTTCAACATAGAAGAACGAAATCTGGGGAACCAAGTCGCCTTAGTGTACTGATCATTACCTGAAAGTATCATCCAGTTTGGGTGAAAAAATATTTGCTGAGATTTCTGGAGATTCGTCATTTTGGGAAGCCTGGCAACCTCTTTCCATGAAAGGGTTTTTCGCCAGTCACTGCTTAGGGCTACATCAAGAGGAAACAAAACATAGAGATAGAACGTGAAACTACTTTATTGTGTCACGTTTCAAGAAGCTAGCACAAACCGTGTTGGATTTAGAGTTCCAAATACATCTATCAATATAGGAGAAAACAGAGTGAAACCTAAAAATTCAAACTGTTACTGGAAATGAACGCTTCAACATAGAAGAACGAAATTTGGGGAACCATGTCGCCTTTGTGTTCTGATCATTACCTGAAAATATCATCCAGTTTGGGTGAAAAAATATTTGCTGAGATTTCTGGAGATTCGTAATTTTGCAAAGCCTGGCAACCCCTTTCCATTGAAGTGTTTCTCGCCAGTCACTGCTTAGGGCTACATCAAGAGGAAACAAAACAGTGATAGAAGTTGAAACTACTTTATTGTGTCAAGTTTCAAGAAGCTAGCACAAACCGTGTTGGATTTAGAGTTCCAAATACATCTATCAATATAGGAGAAAACAGAGTGAAACCTAAAAATTCAAACTGTTACTGGAAACGAACGCTTCAACATAGAAGAACGAAATTTGGGGAACCAAGTCGCCTTAGTGTACTGATCATTACCTGAAAGTATCATCCAGTTTGGGTGAAAAAATATTTGCTGAGATTTCTGGAGATTCGTAATTTTTGGAAGCTTGGCAACCCCTTTCCATGAAAGTGTTTCTAGCCAGTCACTGCTTAGGGCTACATCAAGAGGAAACAAAACATAGAGATAGAACGTGAAACTACTTTATTGTGTCAAGTTTCAAGAAGCTAGCACAAACTGTGTTGGATAGAGTTCCAAATACATCTATGAATATATGAGAAAACAGAGTGAAACCTAAAAATTCAAACTGTTACTGGAAACGAACGCTTCAACATAGAAGAACGAAATTTGGGGAACCAAGTCGCCTTAGTGTACTGATCATTACCTGAAAGTATCATCCAGTTTGGGTGAAAAAATATTTGCTGAGATTTCTGGAGATTCATCATTTTGGGAAGCCTGGCAACCCCTTTCCATTAAAGTGTTTCTTGCCAGTCACTGCTTAGGGCTACATCAAGAGGAAACAAAACATAGAGATAGAACGTGAAACTACTTTATTGTGTCAAGTTTCAAGAAGCTAGCACAAACCGTGTTGGATTTAGAGTTCCAAATACATCTATCAATATAGGAGAAAACAGAGTGAAACCTAAAAATTCAAACTGTTACTGGAAACGAACGCTTCAACATAGAAGAACGAAATTTGGGGAACCAAGTCACCTTAGTGTAGTGATCATTACCTGAAAGTATCATCCAGTTTGGGTGAAAAAATATTTGCTGAGATTTCTGGAGATTCGTCATTTTGGGAAGCCTGGCAACCCCTTTCCATGAAAGTGTTTCTCGCCAGTCACTGCTTAGGGCTACATCAAGAGGAAACAAAACATAGAGATAGAACGTGAAACTACTTTATTGTTTCAAGTTTCAAGAAGCTAGCACAAACCGTGTTGGATTTAGAGTTCCAAATACATCTATCAATTTAGGAGAAAACAGAGTGAAACCTAAAAAATCAAACTGTTACTGGAAACGAACGCTTCAACATACAAGAATGAAATCTGGGGAACCAAGTCGCCTTAGTGTACTGCTCATTACCTGAAAGTATCATCCATTTTGGGTGAAAAAATATTTGCTGAGATTTCTGGAGATTCATAATTTTGGGAAGCCTGGCAACCCCTTTCCATGAAAGTGTTTCTCGCCAGTCACTGCTTAGGGCTACATCAAGAGGAAACAAAACATAGAGATAGAACGTGAAACTACTTTGTTGTGTCAAGTTTCAAGAAGCTAGCACAAACCGTGTTGGATTTAGAGTTCCAAATACATCTATCCATATAGGAGAAAACAGAGTGAAACCTAAAAATTCAAACTGTTACTGGAAACGAACACTTCATCATAGAAGAACGAAATTTGGGGAACCAAGTCGCCTTAGTGTACTGATCATTACCTGAAAGTATCATCCAGTTTGGGTGAAAAAATATTTGCTGAGATTTCTGGAGATTCGTAATTTTGGGAAGCGTGGCAACCCCTTTCCATGAAAGTGTTTCTCGCCAGTCACTGCTTAGGGCTACATCATCAGAAAAAAAACATAGAGATAGAACGTGAAAGTACTTTATTGTGTCAAGTTTCAAGAAGCTAGCACAAACCGTGTTGGATTTAGAGTTCCAAATACATCTATCAATATAGGAGAAAACAGAGTGAAACCTAAAAATTCAAACTGTTACTGGAAACGAACGCTTCAAAATAGAAGACCGAAATCTGGGGAACCAAGTCGCCTTAGTGTACTGATCATTACCAGAAAGTATCATCCAGTTTGGGTGAAAAAATATTTGCTGAGATTTCTGGAGATTCGTAATTTTGGGAAGCCTGGCAACCCCTTTCCATGAAAGTGTTTCTCGCCAGTCACTGCTTAGGGCTACATCAAGAGGAAACAAAACATAGAGATAGAACGTGAAACTACTTTATTGTGTCAAGTTTCAAGAAGCTAGCACAAACCGTGTTGGATTTAGAGTTCCAAATACATCTATCAATATAGGAGAAAACAGAGTGAAACCTAAAAATTCAAACTGTTACTGGAAACGAACGCTTCATCATAGAAGAAGAAATTTGGGGAACCAAGTCGCCTTAGTGTACTGATCATTACCTGAAAGTATCATCCAGTTTGCGTGAAAAAATATTTGCTGAGAATTCTGGAGATTCGTAATTTTGGGAAGCTTGGCAACCCCTTTCCATGAAAGTGTTTCTCGCCAGTCACTGCTTAGGGCTACATCAAGAGGAAACAAAACATAGAGATAGAAGGTGAAACTACTTTATTGTGTCAAGTTTCAAGAAGCTAGCACAAACCGTGTTGGATTTAGAGTTCCAAATACATCTATCAATATAGGAGAAAACAGAGTGAAACCTAAAAATTCAAACTGTTACTGGAAACGAACGCTTCAACATAGAAGAACGAAATTTGGGGAACCAAGTCACCTTAGTGTAGTGATCATTACCTGAAAGTATCATCCAGTTTGGGTGAAAAAATATTTGCTGAGATTTCTGGAGATTCGTAATTTTGGGAAGCCTGGCAACCCCTTTCCATGAAAGTGTTTCTCGCCAGTCACTGCTTAGGGCTACATCAAGAGGAAACAAAACATAGAGATATAACGTGAAACTACTTTATTGTTTCAAGTTTCAAGAAGCTAGCTCAAACAGTGTTGGATTTAGAGTTCCAAATACATCTATCAATATAGGAGAAAACAGAGTGAAACCTAAAAAATCAAACTGTTACTGGAAACGAACGCTTCAACATACAAGAATGAAATCTGGGGAACCAAGTCGCCTTAGTGTACTGCTCATTACCTGAAAGTATCATCCATTTTGGGTGAAAAAATATTTGCTGAGATTTCTGGAGATTCATAATTTTGGGAAGCCTGGCAACCCCTTTCCATGAAAGGGTTTCTCGCCAGTCACTGCTTAGGGCTACATCAAGAGGAAACAAAACATAGAGATAGAACGTGAAACTACTTTATTGTGTCAAGTTTCAAGAAGCTAGCACAAACCGTGTTGGATTTAGAGTTCCAAATACATCTATCCATATAGGAGAAAACAGAGTGAAACCTAAAAATTCAAACTGTTACTGGAAACGAACACTTCATCATAGAAGAACGAAATTTGGGGAACCAAATCGCCTTAGTGTACTGATCATTACCTGAAAGTATCATCCAGTTTGGGTGAAAAAATATTTGCTGAGATTTCTGGAGATTCGTAATTTTGGGAAGCGTGGCAACCCCTTTCCATGAAAGTGTTTCTCGCCAGTCACTGCTTAGGGCTACATCATCAGAAAAAAAACATAGAGATAGAACGTGAAAGTACTTTATTGTGTCAAGTTTCAAGAAGCTAGCACAAACCGTGTTGGATTTAGAGTTCCAAATACATCTATCAATATAGGAGAAAACAGAGTGAAACCTAAAAATTCAAACTGTTACTGGAAACGAACGCTTCAAAATAGAAGACCGAAATCTGGGGAACCAAGTCGCCTTAGTGTACTGATCATTACCAGAAAGTATCATCCAGTTTGGGTGAAAAAATATTTGCTGAGATTTCTGGAGATTCGTAATTTTGGGAAGCCTGGCAACCCCTTTCCATGAAAGTGTTTCTCGCCAGTCACTGCTTAGGGCTACATCAAGAGGAAACAAAACATAGAGATAGAACGTGAAACTAATTTATTGTGTCAAGTTTCAAGAAGCTAGCGCAAACCGTGTTGGATTTAGAGTTCCAAATACATCTATCAATATAGGAGAAAACAGAGTGAAACCTAAAAATTCAAACTGTTACTGGAAACGAACGCTTCATCATAGAAGAACGAAATTTGGGGAACCAAGTCGCCTTAGTGTACTGATCATTACCTGAAAGTATCATCCAGTTTGGGTGAAAAAATATTTGCTGAGAATTCTGGAGATTCGTAATTTTGGGAAGCTTGGCAACCCCTTTCCATGAAAGTGTTTCTCGCCAGTCACTGCTTAGGGCTACATCAAGAGGAAACAAAACATAGAGATAGAAGGTGAAACTACTTTATTGTGTCAAGTTTCAAGAAGCTAGCACAAACCGTGTTGGATTTAGAGTTCCAAATACATCTATCAATATAGGAGAAAACAGAGTGAAACCTAAAAATTCAAACTGTTACTGGAAACGAACGCTTCAACATAGAAGAACGAAATTTGGGGAACCAAGTCGCCTTAGTGTACTGATCATTACCTGAAAGTATCATCCAGTTTGGGTGAAAAAATATTTGCTGAGATTTCTGTAGATTCATAATTTTGGGAAACTTGGCAACCCCTTTCCATGAAAGTGTTTCTCGCCAGTCACTGCTTAGGGCTACAAAAAGAGGAAACAAAACATAGAGATAGAACGTGAAACTACTTTATTGTGTCACGTTTCAAGAAGCTAGCACAAACCGTGTTGGATTTAGAGTTCCAAATACATCTATCAATATAGGAGAAAACAGAGTGAAACCTAAAAATTCAAACTGTTACTGGAAACGAACGCTTCAACATAGAAGAACGAAATCTGGGGAACCAAGTCGCCTTAGTGTACTGATCATTACCTGAAAGTATCATCCAGTTTGGGTGAAAAAATATTTGCTGAGATTTCTGGAGATTCGTCATTTTGGGAAGCCTGGCAACCCCTTTCCATGAAAGGGTTTTTCGCCAGTCACTGCTTAGGGCTACATCAAGAGGAAAGAAAACATAGAGATAGAAGGTGAAACTACTTTATTGTGTCAAGTTTCAAGAAGCTAGCACAAACCGTGTTGGATTTAGAGTTTCAAATACATGTATGAATATAGGAGAAAACAGAGTGAAACCTAAAAATTCAAACTGTTACTGGAAACGAACGCTTCAACATAGAAGAACGAAATTTGGGGAACCAAGTCACCTTAGTGTACTGATCATTACCTGAAAGTATCATCCAGTTTGGGTGAAAAAATATTTGCTGAGATTTCTGTAGATTCGTAATTTTGGGAAACTTGGCAACCCCTTTCCATGAAAGTGTTTCTCGCCAGTCACTGCTTAGGGCTACAAAAAGAGGAAACAAAACATAGAGATAGAACGTGAAACTACTTTATTGTGTCAAGTTTCAAGAAGCTAGCACAAACCGTGTTGGATTTAGAGTTCCAAATACATCTATCCATATAGGAGAAAACAGAGTGAAACCTAAAAATTCAAACTGTTACTGGAAACGAACACTTCATCATAGAAGAACGAAATTTGGGGAACCAAGTCGCCTTAGTGTACTGATCATTACCTGAAAGTATCATCCAGTTTGGGTGAAAAAATATTTGCTGAGATTTCTGGAGATTCGTAATTTTGGGAAGCGTGGCAACCCCTTTCCATGAAAGTGTTTCTCGCCAGTCACTGCTTAGGGCTACATCATCAGAAAAAAAACATAGATATAGAACGTGAAAGTACTTTATTGTGTCAAGTTTCAAGAAGCTAGCACAAACCGTGTTGGATTTAGAGTTCCAAATACATCTATCAATATAGGAGAAAACAGAGTGAAACCTAAAAATTCAAACTGTTACTGGAAACGAACGCTTCAAAATAGAAGACCGAAATCTGGGGAACCAAGTCGCCTTAGTGTACTGATCATTACCAGAAAGTATCATCCAGTTTGGGTGAAAAAATATTTGCTGAGATTTCTGGAGATTCGTAATTTTGGGAAGCCTGGCAACCCCTTTCCATGAAAGTGTTTCTCGCCAGTCACTGCTTAGGGCTACATCAAGAGGAAACAAAACATAGAGATAGAACGTGAAACTACTTTATTGTGTCAAGTTTCAAGAAGCTAGCACAAACCGTGTTGGATTTAGAGTTCCAAATACATCTATCAATATAGGAGAAAACAGAGTGAAACCTAAAAATTCAAACTGTTACTGGAAACGAACGCTTCATCATAGAAGAACGAAATTTGGGGAACCAAGTCGCCTTAGTGTACTGATCATTACCTGAAAGTATCATCCAGTTTGCGTGAAAAAATATTTGCTGAGAATTCTGGAGATTCGTAATTTTGGGAAGCTTGGCAACCCCTTTCCATGAAAGTGTTTCTCGCCAGTCACTGCTTAGGGCTACATCAAGAGGAAACAAAACATAGAGATAGAAGGTGAAACTACTTTATTGTGTCAAGTTTCAAGAAGCTAGCACAAACCGTGTTGGATTTAGAGTTCCAAATACATCTATCAATATAGGAGAAAACAGAGTGAAACCTAAAAATTCAAACTGTTACTGGAAACGAACGCTTCAACATAGAAGAACGAAATTTGGGGAACCAAGTCACCTTAGTGTAGTGATCATTACCTGAAAGTATCATCCAGTTTGGGTGAAAAAATATTTGCTGAGATTTCTGGAGATTCGTCATTTTGGGAAGCCTGGCAACCCCTTTCCATGAAAGTGTTTCTCGCCAGTCACTGCTTAGGGCTACATCAAGAGGAAACAAAACATAGAGATATAACGTGAAACTACTTTATTGTTTCAAGTTTCAAGAAGCTAGCTCAAACAGTGTTGGATTTAGAGTTCCAAATACATCTATCAGTATAGGAGAAAACAGAGTGAAACCTAAAAAATCAAACTGTTACTGGAAACGAACGCTTCAACATACAAGAATGAAATCTGGGGAACCAAGTCGCCTTAGTGTACTGCTCATTACCTGAAAGTATCATCCATTTTGGGTGAAAAAATATTTGCTGAGATTTCTGGAGATTCATAATTTTGGGAAGCCTGGCAACCCCTTTCCATGAAAGGGTTTCTCGCCAGTCACTGCTTAGGGCTACATCAAGAGGAAACAAAACATAGAGATAGAACGTGAAACTACTTTATTGTGTCAAGTTTCAAGAAGCTAGCACAAACCGTGTTGGATTTAGAGTTCCAAATACATCTATCCATATAGGAGAAAACAGAGTGAAACCTAAAAATTCAAACTGTTACTGGAAACGAACACTTCATCATAGAAGAACGAAATTTGGGGAACCAAGTCGCCTTAGTGTACTGATCATTACCTGAAAGTATCATCCAGTTTGGGTGAAAAAATATTTGCTGAGATTTCTGGAGATTCGTAATTTTGGGAAGCGTGGCAACCCCTTTCCATGAAAGTGTTTCTCGCCAGTCACTGCTTAGGGCTACATCATCAGAAAAAAAACATAGAGATAGAACGTGAAAGTACTTTATTGTGTCAAGTTTCAAGAAGCTAGCACAAACCGTGTTGGATTTAGAGTTCCAAATACATCTATCAATATAGGAGAAAACAGAGTGAAACCTAAAAATTCAAACTGTTACTGGAAACGAACGCTTCAAAATAGAAGACCGAAATCTGGGGAACCAAGTCGCCTTAGTGTACTGATCATTACCTGAAAGTATCATCCAGTTTGGGTGAAAAAATATTTGCTGAGATTTCTGGAGATTCGTAATTTTGGGAAGCCTGGCAACCCCTTTCCATGAAAGTGTTTCTCGCCAGTCACTGCTTAGGGCTACATCAAGAGGAAACAAAACATAGTGATAGAACGTGAAACTACTTTATTGTGTCAAGTTTCAAGAAGCTAGCACAAACCGTGTTGGATTTAGAGTTCCAAATACATCTATCAATATAGGAGAAAACAGAGTGAAACCTAAAAATTCAAACTGTTACTGGAAACGAACGCTTCATCATAGAAGAACGAAATTTGGGGAACCAAGTCGCCTTAGTGTACTGATCATTACCTGAAAGTATCATCCAGTTTGGGTGAAAAAATATTTGCTGAGAATTCTGGAGATTCGTAATTTTGGGAAGCTTGGCAACCCCTTTCCATGAAAGTGTTTCTCGCCAGTCACTGCTTAGGGCTACATCAAGAGGAAACAAAACATAGAGATACAAGGTGAAACTACTTTATTGTGTCAAGTTTCAAGAAGCTAGCACAAACCGTGTTGGATTTAGAGTTCCAAATACATCTATCAATATAGGAGAAAACAGAGTGAAACCTAAAAATTCAAACTGTTACTGGAAACGAACGCTTCAACATAGAAGAACGAAATTTGGGGAACCAAGTCGCCTTAGTGTACTGATCATTACCTGAAAGTATCATCCAGTTTGGGTGAAAAAATATTTGCTGAGATTTCTGTAGATTCGTAATTTTGGGAAACTTGGCAACCCCTTTCCATGAAAGTGTTTCTCGCCAGTCACTGCTTAGGGCTACAAAAAGAGGAAACAAAACTTAGAGATAGAACGTGAAACTACTTTATTGTGTCACGTTTCAAGAAGCTAGCACAAACCGTGTTGGATTTAGAGTTCCAAATACATCTATCAATATAGGAGAAAACAGAGTGAAACCTAAAAATTCAAACTGTTACTGGAAACGAACGCTTCATCATAGAAGAACGAAATTTGGGGAACCAAGTCGCCTTAGTGTACTGATCATTACCTGAAAGTATCATCCAGTTTGGGTGAAAAAATATTTGCTGAGAATTCTGGAGATTCGTAATTTTGGGAAGCTTGGCAACCCCTTTCCATGAAAGTGTTTCTCGCCAGTCACTGCTTAGGGCTACATCAAGAGGAAACAAAACATAGAGATAGAAGGTGAAACTACTTTATTGTGTCAAGTTTCAAGAAGCTAGCACAAACCGTGTTGGATTTAGAGTTCCAAATACATCTATCAATATAGGAGAAAACAGAGTGAAACCTAAAAATTCAAACTGTTACTGGAAACGAACGCTTCAACATAGAAGAACGAAATTTGGGGAACCAAGTCGCCTTAGTGTACTGATCATTACCTGAAAGTATCATCCAGTTTGGGTGAAAAAATATTTGCTGAGATTTCTGTAGATTCGTAATTTTGGGAAGCTTGGCAACCCCTTTCCATGAAAGTGTTTCTCGCCAGTCACTGCTTAGGGCTACAAAAAGAGGAAACAAAACATAGAGATAGAACGTGAAACTACTTTATTGTGTCACGTTTCAAGAAGCTAGCACAAACCGTGTTGGATTTAGAGTTCCAAATACATCTATCAATATAGGAGAAAACAGAGTGAAACCTAAAAATTCAAACTGTTACTGGAAACGATCGCTTCAACATAGAAGAACGAAATCTGGGGAACCAAGTCGCCTTAGTGTACTGATCATTACCTGAAAGTATCATCCAGTTTGGGTGAAAAAATATTTGCTGAGATTTCTGGAGATTCGTCATTTTGGGAAGCCTGGCAACCCCTTTCCATGAAAGGGTTTTTCGCCAGTCACTGCTTAGGGCTACATCAAGAGGAAAGAAAACATAGAGATAGAAGGTGAAACTACTTTATTGTGTCAAGTTTCAAGAAGCTAGCACAAACCGTGTTGGATTTAGAGTTTCAAATACATGTATGAATATAGGAGAAAACAGAGTGAAACCTAAAAATTCAAACTGTTACTGGAAACGAACGCTTCAACATAGAAGAACGAAATTTGGGGAACCAAGTCACCTTAGTGTACTGATCATTACCTGAAAGTATCATCCAGTTTGGGTGAAAAAATATTTGCTGAGATTTCTGTAGATTCATAATTTTGGGAAACTTGGCAACCCCTTTCCATGAAAGTGTTTCTCGCCAGTCACTGCTTAGGGCTACAAAAAGAGGAAACAAAACATAGAGATAGAACGTGAAACTACTTTATTGTGTCAAGTTTCAAGAAGCTAGCACAAACCGTGTTGGATTTAGAGTTCCAAATACATCTATCAATATAGGAGAAAACAGAGTGAAACCTAAAAATTCAAACTGTTACTGGAAACGAACGCTTCAACATAGAAGAACGAAATTTGGGGAACCAAGTCACCTTAGTGTAGTGATCATTACCTGAAAGTATCATCCAGTTTGGGTGAAAAAATATTTGCTGAGATTTCTGGAGATTCGTCATTTTGGGAAGCCTGGCAACCCCTTTCCATGAAAGTGTTTCTCGCCAGTCACTGCTTAGGGCTACATCAAGAGGAAACAAAACATAGAGATATAACGTGAAACTACTTTATTGTTTCAAGTTTCAAGAAGCTAGCTCAAACAGTGTTGGATTTAGAGTTCCAAATACATCTATCAATATAGGAGAAAACAGAGTGAAACCTAAAAAATCAAACTGTTACTGGAAACGAACGCTTCAACATACAAGAATGAAATCTGGGGAACCAAGTCGCCTTAGTGTACTGCTCATTACCTGAAAGTATCATCCATTTTGGGTGAAAAAATATTTGCTGAGATTTCTGGAGATTCATAATTTTGGGAAGCCTGGCAACCCCTTTCCATGAAAGGGTTTCTCGCCAGTCACTGCTTAGGGCTACATCAAGAGGAAACAAAACATAGAGATAGAACGTGAAACTACTTTATTGTGTCAAGTTTCAAGAAGCTAGCACAAACCGTGTTGGATTTAGAGTTCCAAATACATCTATCCATATAGGAGAAAACAGAGTGAAACCTAAAAATTCAAACTGTTACTGGAAACGAACACTTCATCATAGAAGAACGAAATTTGGGGAACCAAGTCGCCTTAGTGTACTGATCATTACCTGAAAGTATCATCCAGTTTGGGTGAAAAAATATTTGCTGAGATTTCTGGAGATTCGTAATTTTGGGAAGCGTGGCAACCCCTTTCCATGAAAGTGTTTCTCGCCAGTCACTGCTTAGGGCTACATCATCAGAAAAAAAACATAGAGATAGAACGTGAAAGTACTTTATTGTGTCAAGTTTCAAGAAGCTAGCACAAACCGTGTTGGATTTAGAGTTCCAAATACATCTATCAATATAGGAGAAAACAGAGTGAAACCTAAAAATTCAAACTGTTACTGGAAACGAACGCTTCAAAATAGAAGACCGAAATCTGGGGAACCAAGTCGCCTTAGTGTACTGATCATTACCAGAAAGTATCATCCAGTTTGGGTGAAAAAATATTTGCTGAGATTTCTGGAGATTCGTAATTTTGGGAAGCCTGGCAACCCCTTTCCATGAAAGTTTTTCTCGCCCGTCACTGCTTAGGGCTACATCAAGAGGAAACAAAACATAGAGATAGAACGCGAAACTACTTTATTGTGTCAAGTTTCAAGAAGCTAGCACAAACCGTGTTGGATTTAGAGTTCCAAATACATCTATCAATATAGGAGAAAACAGAGTGAAACCTAAAAATTCAAACTGTTACTGGAAACGAACGCTTCAACATAGAATAACGAAATTTGGGGAACCAAGTCGCCTTAGTGTACTGATCATTACCTGAAAGTATCATCCAGTTTGGGTGAAAAAATATTTGCTGAGATTTCTGTAGATTCGTAATTTTGGGAAACTTGGCAACCCCTTTCCATGAAAGTGTTTCTCGCCAGTCACTGCTTAGGGCTACAAAAAGAGGAAACAAAACATAGAGATAGAACGTGAAACTACTTTATTGTGTCACGTTTCAAGAAGCTAGCACAAACCGTGTTGGATTTAGAGTTCCAAATACATCTATCAATATAGGAGAAAACAGAGTGAAACCTAAAAATTCAAACTGTTACTGGAAACGAACGCTTCAACATAGAAGAACGAAATTTGGGGAACCAAGTCACCTTAGTGTAGTGATCATTACCTGAAAGTATCATCCAGTTTGGGTGAAAAAATATTTGCTGAGATTTCTGGAGATTCATCATTTTGGGAAGCCTGGCAACCCCTTTCCATGAAAGTGTTTCTCGCCAGTCACTGCTTAGGGCTACATCAAGAGGAAACAAAACAGAGAGATAGAACGTGAAACTACTTTATTGTGTCAAGTTTCAAGAAGCTAGCACAAACCGTGTTGGATTTAGAGTTCCAAATACATCTATCAATATAGGAGAAAACAGAGTGAAACCTAAAAATTCAAACTGTTACTGGAAACGAACGCTTCAACATAGAAGAACGAAATTTGGGGAACCAAGTCGCCTTAGTGTACTGATCATTACCTGAAAGTATCATCCAGTTTGGGTGAAAAAATATTTGCTGAGATTTCTCTAGATTCGTAATTTTGGGAAACATGGCAACCCCTTTCCATGAAAGTGTTTCACGCCAGTCACTGCTTAGGGCTACAAAAAGAGGAAACAAAACATAGAGATAGAACCTGAAACTACTTTATTGTGTCACGTTTCAAGAAGCTAGCACAAACCGTGTTGGATTTAGAGTTCCAAATACATCTATCAATATAGGAGAAAACAGAGTGAAACCTAAAAATTCAAACTGTTACTGGAAACGAACGCTTCAACATAGAAGAACGAAATCTGGGGAACCAAGTCGCCTTAATGTACTGATCATTACCTGAAAGTATCATCCATTTTGGGTGAAAAAATATTTGCTGAGATTTCTGGAGATTCGTCATTTTGGGAAGCCTGGCAACCCCTTTCCATGAAAGGGTTTTTCGCCAGTCACTGCTTAGGGCTACATCAAGAGGAACCAAAACATAGAGATAGAAGGTGAAACTACTTTATTGTGTCACGTTTCAAGAAGCTAGCACAAACCGTGTTGGATTTAGAGTTCCAAATACATGTATGAATATAGGAGAAAACAGAGTGAAACCTAAAAATTCAAACTGTTACTGGAAACGAACGCTTCAACATAGAAGAACGAAATTTGGGGAACCAAGTCACCTTAGTGTACTGATCATTACCTGAAAGTATCATCCAGTTTGGGTGAAAAAATATTTGCTGAGATTTCTGGAGATTCGTCATTTTGGGAAGCCTGGCAACCCCTTTCCATGAAAGTGTTTCTTGCCAGTCACTGCTTAGGGCTACATCAAGAGGAAACAAAACATAGAGATAGAACGTGAAACTACTTTATTGTGTCAAGTTTCAAGAAGCTAGCACAAACCGTGTTGGATTTAGAGTTCCAAATACATCTATCAATATAGGAGAAAACAGAGTGAAACCTAAAAATTAAAACTGTTACTGGAAATGAACGCTTCAACATAGAATAACAAAATTTGGGGAACCAAGTCGCCTTAGTGTACTGATCATTACCTGAAAGTATCATCCAGTTTGGGTGAAAAAATATTTGCTGAGATTTCTGGAGATTCGTAATTTTGCAAAGCCTGGCAACCCCTTTCCATGAAAGTGTTTCTCGCCAGTCACTGCTTAGGGCTACATCAAGAGGAAACAAAACATAGAGATAGAACGTGAAACTACTTTATTGTGTCAAATTTCAAGAAGCTAGCACAAACCGTGTTGGATTTAGAGTTCCAAATACATCTATCAATATAGGAGAAAACAGAGTGAAACCTAAAAATTCAAACTGTTACTGGAAACGAACGCTTCAACATAGAAGAACGAAATTTGGGGAACCAAGTCGCCTTAGTGTACTGATCATTACCTGAAAGTATCATCCAGTTTGGGTGAAAAAATATTTGCTGTGATTTCTGTAGATTCGTAATTTTGGGAAACTTGGCAACCCCTTTCCATGAATGTGTTTCTCGCCAGTCACTGCTTAGAGCTACAAAAAGAGGAAACAAAACATAGAGATAGAACGTGAAACTACTTTATTGTGTCAAGTTTCAAGAAGCTAGCACAAACCGTGTTGGATTTAGAGTTCCAAATACATCTATCAATATAGGAGAAAACAGAGTGAAACCTAAAAATTCAAAAAGTTACTGGAAACGAACGCTTCAACATAGAAGAACGAAATTTGGGGAACCAAGTCACCTTAGTGTACTGATCATTACCTGAAAGTATCATCCAGTTTGGGTGAAAAAATATTTGCTGAGATTTCTGGAGATTCGTCATTTTGGGAAGCTTGGCAACCCCTTTCCATGAAAGTGTTTCTCGCCAGTCACTGCTTAGGGCTACATCATCAGGAAACAAAACATAGAGATAGAACGTGAAAGTACTTTATTGTGTCAAGTTTCAAGAAGCTAGCACAAACCGTGTTGGATTTAGAGTTCCAAATACATCTATCAATATAGGAGAAAACAGAGTGAAACCTAAAAATTCAAACTGTTACTGGAAACGAACGCTTCAACATAGAAGAACGAAATTTGGGGAACCAAGTCGCCTTAGTGTACTGATCATTACCTGAAAGTATCATCCATTTTGGGTGAAAAAATATTTGCTGAGATTTCTGGAGATTCGTCATTTTGGGAAGCCTGGCAACCCCTTTCCATGAAAGGGTTTTTCGCCAGTCACTGCTTAGGGCTACATCAAGAGGAACCAAAACATAGAGATAGAAGGTGAAACTACTTTATTGTGTCACGTTTCAAGAAGCTAGCACAAACCGTGTTGGATTTAGAGTTCCAAATACATCTATCAATATAGGAGAAAACAGAGTGAAACCTAAAAATTCAAACTGTTACTGGAAACGAACGCTTCAACATAGAAGAACGAAATTTGGGGAACCAAGTCGCCTTAGTGTACTGATCATTACCTGAAAGTATCATCCAGTTTGGGTGAAAAAATATTTGCTGAGATTTCTGGAGATTCGTCATTTTGGGAAGCTTGGCAACCCCTTTCCATGAAAGTGTTTCTCGCCAGTCACTGCTTAGGGCTACAAAAAGACGAAACAAAACATAGAGATAGAACGTGAAACTACTTTATTGTGTCACGTTTCAAGAAGCTAGCACAAACCGTGTTGGATTTAGAGTTCCAAATACATCTATGAATATAGGAGAAAACAGAGTGAAACCTAAAAATTCAAACTGTTACTGGAAACGAACGCTTCAACATAGAAGAACGAAATTTGGGGAACCAAGTCACCTTAGTGTACTGATCATTACCTGAAAGTATCATCCATTTTGGGTGAAAAAATATTTGCTGAGATTTCTGGAGATTCATCATTTTGGGAAGCCTGGAAACCCCTTTCCATGAAAGTGTTTCTTGCCAGTCACTGCTTAGGGCTACATCAAGAGGAAACAAAACATAGAGATAGAACCTGAAACTACTTTATTGTGTCAAGTTTCAAGACGCTAGCACAAACCGTGTTGGATTTAGAGTTCCAAATACATCTATGAATATAGGAGAAAACAGAGTGAAACCTAAAAATTCAAACTGTTACTGGAAACGAACGCTTCAACATAGAAGAACGAAATTTGGGGAACCAAGTCACCTTAGTGTACTGATCATTACCTGAATGTATCATCCAGTTTGGGTGAAAAAATATTTGCTGAGATTTCTGGAGATTCGTCATTTTGGGAAACCTGGCAACCCCTTTCCATGAAAGTGTTTCTCGCCAGTCACTGCTTAGGGCTACATCAAGAGGAAACAAAACATAGAGATAGAACGTGAAACTACTTTATTGTGTCAAGTTTCAAGAAGCTAGCACAAACCGTGTTGGATTTAGAGTTCCAAATACATCTATCAATATAGGAGAAAACAGAGTGAAACCTAAAAATTCAAACTGTTACTGGAAACGAACGCTTCAACATAGAAGAACGAAATTTGGGGAACCAAGTCGCCTTAGTGTACTGATCATTACCTGAAAGTATCATCCATTTTGGGTGAAAAAATATTTGCTGAGATTTCTGGAGATTCGTCATTTTGGGAAGCCTGGCAACCCCTTTCCATGAAAGGGTTTTTCGCCAGTCACTGCTTAGGGCTACATCAAGAGGAACCAAAACATAGAGATAGAAGGTGAAACTACTTTATTGTGTCACGTTTCAAGAAGCTAGCACAAACCGTGTTGGATTTAGAGTTCCAAATACATCTATCAATATAGGAGAAAACAGAGTGAAACCTAAAAATTCAAACTGTTACTGGAAACGAATGCTTCAACATAGAAGAACGAAATTTGGGGAACCAAGTCGCCTTAGTGTACTGATCATTACCTGAAAGTATCATCCAGTTTGGGTGAAAAAATATTTGCTGAGATTTCTGGAGATTCGTCATTTTGGGAAGCTTGGCAACCCCTTTCCATGAAAGTGTTTCTCGCCAGTCACTGCTTAGGGCTACAAAAAGACGAAACAAAACATAGAGATAGAACGTGAAACTACTTTATTGTGTCACGTTTCAAGAAGCTAGCACAAACCGTGTTGGATTTAGAGTTCCAAATACATCTATGAATATAGGAGAAAACAGAGTGAAACCTAAAAATTCAAACTGTTACTGGAAACGAACGCTTCAACATAGAAGAACGAAATTTGGGGAACCAAGTCACCTTAGTGTACTGATCATTACCTGAAAGTATCATCCATTTTGGGTGAAAAAATATTTGCTGAGATTTCTGGAGATTCATCATTTTGGGAAGCCTGGAAACCCCTTTCCATGAAAGTGTTTCTTGCCAGTCACTGCTTAGGGCTACATCAAGAGGAAACAAAACATAGAGATAGAACCTGAAACTACTTTATTGTGTCAAGTTTCAAGACGCTAGCACAAACCGTGTTGGATTTAGAGTTCCAAATACATCTATGAATATAGGAGAAAACAGAGTGAAACCTAAAAATTCAAACTGTTACTGGAAACGAACGCTTCAACATAGAAGAACGAAATTTGGGGAACCAAGTCACCTTAGTGTACTGATCATTACCTGAAAGTATCATCCAGTTTGGGTGAAAAAATATTTGCTGAGATTTCTGGAGATTCGTCATTTTGGGAAACCTGGCAACCCCTTTCCATGAAAGTGTTTCTCGCCAGTCACTGCTTAGGGCTACATCAAGAGGAAACAAAACATAGAGATAGAACGTGAAACTACTTTATTGTGTCAAGTTTCAAGAAGCTAGCACAAACCGTGTTGGATTTAGAGTTCCAAATACATCTATCAATATAGGAGAAAACAGAGTGAAACCTAAAAATTCAAACTGTTACTGGAAACGAACGCTTCAACATAGAAGAACGAAATTTGGGGAACCAAGTCGCCTTAGAGTACTGATCATTACCTGAAAGTATCATCCAGTTTGGGTGAAAAAATATTTGCTGAGATTTCTGGAGATTCGTCATTTTGGGAAGCCTGGCAACCCCTTTCCATTAAAGTGTTTCTCGCCAGTCACTGCTTAGGGCTACATCAAGAGGAAACAAAACATAGAGATAGAACGTGAAACTACTTTATTGTGTCAAGTTTCAAGAAGCTAGCACAAACCGTGTTGGATTTAGAGTTCCAAATACATCTATCAATATAGGAGAAAACAGAGTGAAACCTAAAAATTCAAAAAGTTACTGGAAACGAACGCTTCATCATAGAAGAACGAAATTTGGGGAACCAAGTCGCCTTAGTGTACTGATCATGACCTGAAAGTATCATCCAGTTTGGGTGAAAAAATATTTGCTGAGATTTCTGTAGATTCGTAATTTTGGGAAGCTTGGCAACCCCTTTCCATGAAAGTGTTTCTCGCCAGTCACTGCTTAGGGCTACATCATCAGGAAACAAAACATAGAGATAGAACGTGAAAGTACTTTATTGTGTCAAGTTTCAAGAAGCTAGTACAAACCGTGTTGGATTTAGAGTTCCAAATACATCTATCAATATAGGAGAAAACAGAGTGAAACCTAAAAATTCAAACTGTTACTGGAAACGAACGCTTCAACATAGAAGACCGAAATCTGGGGAACCAAGTCGCCTTAGTGTACTGATCATTACCTGAAAGTATCATCCAGTTTGGGTGAAAAAATATTTGCTGAGATTTCTGGAGATTCGTGATTTTGGGAAGCCTGGCAACCCCTTTCCATGAAAGTGTTTCTCGCCAGTCACTGCTTAGGGCTACATCAAGAGGAAACAAAACATAGAGATAGAAGGTGAAACTACTTTATTGTGTCAAGTTTCAAGAAGCTAGCACAAACCGTGTTGGATTTAGAGTTCCAAATACATCTATCAATATAGGAGAAAACAGAGTGAAACCTAAAAATTCAAACTGTTACTGGAAACGAACGCTTCAACATAGAATAACGAAATTTGGGGAACCAAGTCGCCTTAGTGTACTGATCATTACCTGGAAGTATCATCCAGTTTGGGTAAAAAAATATTTGCTGAGATTTCTGGAGATTCGTAATTTTGCAAAGCCTGGCAACCCCTTTCCATGAAAGTGTTTCTCGCCAGTCACTGGTTAGGGCTACATCAAGAGGAAACAAAGCATAGAGATAGAAGGTGAAACTACTTTATTGTGTCAAGTTTCAAGAAGCTAGCACAAACCGTGTTGGATTTAGAGTTCCAAATACATCTATCAATATAGGAGAAAACAGAGTGAAACCTAAAAATTCAAACTGTTACTGGAAACGAACGCTTCATCATAGAAGAACGAAATTTGGGGAACCAAGTCGCCTTAGTGTACTGATCATGACCTGAAAGTATCATCCAGTTTGGGTGAAAAAATATTTGCTGAGATTTCTGTAGATTCGTAATTTTGGGAAGCTTGGCAACCCCTTTCCATGAAAGTGTTTCTCGCCAGTCACTGCTTAGGGCTACATCATCAGGAAACAAAACATAGAGATAGAACGTGAAACTACTTTATTGTGTCAAGTTTCAAGAAGCTAGCACAAACCGTGTTGGATTTAGAGTTCCAAATACATCTATCAATATAGGAGAAAACAGAGTGAAACCTAAAAATTCAAACTGTTACTGGAAACGAACGCTTCAACACAGAAGAACGAAATTTGGGGAACCAAGTCACCTTAGTGTACTGATCATTACCTGAAAGTATCATCCAGTTTGGGTGAAAAAATATTTGCTGAGATTTCTGGAGATTCATCATTTTGGGAAGCCTGGCAACCCCTTTCCATGAAAGTGTTTCTCGCCAGTCACTGCTTAGGGCTACATCATCAGGAAACAAAACATAGAGATAGAACGTGAAACTACTTTATTGTGTCAAGTTTCAAGAAGCTAGCACAAACCGTGTTGGATTTAGAGTTCCAAATACATCTATCAATGTAGAAGAAAACAGAGTGAAACCTAAAAATTCAAACTGTTACTGGAAACGAACGCTTCAACATAGAAGAACGAAATCTGGGGAACCAAGTTGCCTTAGTGAACTGCTCATTACCTGAAAGTATCATCCATTTTGGGTGAAAAAATATTTGCTGAGATTTCTGGAGATTCGTAATTTTGGGAAGCCTGGCAACCCCTTTCCATGAAAGTGTTTCTCTCCAGTCACTGCTTAGGGCTACATCAAGAGGAAACAAAACATAGAGATAGAACGTGAAACTACTTTATTGTGTCAAGTTTCAAGAAGCTAGCACAAACCGTGTTGGATTTAGAGTTCCAAATACATCTATGAATATAGGAGAAAACAGAGTGAAACCTAAAAATTCAAACTGTTACTGGAAACGAACGCTTCAACATAGAAGAACGAAATTTGGGGAACCAAGTCGCCTTAGTGTACTGATCATTACCTGAAAGTATCATCCAGTTTGGGTGAAAAAATATTTGCTGAGATTTCTGGAGATTCTTAATTTTGGGAAACTTGGCAACCCCTTTCCATGAAAGTGTTTCTAGCCAGTCACTGCTTAGGGCTACATCAAGAGGAAACAAAACATAGAGATAGAACGTGAAACTACTTTATTGTGTCAAGTTTCAAGAAGCTAGCACAAACCGTGTTGGATTTAGAGTTCCAAATACATCTATCAATATAGGAGAAAACAGAGTGAAACCTAAAAAATCAAACTGTTACTTTAAACGAACGCTTCAACATACAAGAACGAAATCTGGGGAACCAAGTCGCCTTAGTGTACTGCTCATTACCTGAAAGTATCATCCATTTTGGGTGAAAAAATATTTGCTGAGATTTCTGGAGATTCGTAATTTTGGGAAGCCTGGCAACCCCTTTCCATGAAAGTGTTTCTCGCCAGTCACTGCTTAGGGCTACATCAAGAGGAAACAAAACATAGAGATAGAACGTGAAACTACTTTATTGTGTCAAGTTTCAAGAAGCTTGCACAAACCGTGTTGGATTTAGAGTTCCAAATACATCTATCAATATAGGAGAAAACAGAGTGAAACCTAAAAATTCAAACTGTTACTGGAAACGAACGCTTCAACATAGAAGACCGAAATCTGGGGAACCAAGTCGCCTTAGTGTACTGATCATTACCTGAAAGTATCATCCAGTTTGGGTGAAAAAATATTTGCTGAGATTTCTGGAGATTCGTAATTTTGGGAAGCCTGGCAACCCCTTTCCATGAAAGTGTTTCTCGCCAGTCACTGCTTAGGGCTACATCAAGAGGAAACAAAACATAGAGATAGAAGGTGAAACTACTTTATTGTGTCAAGTTTCAAGAAGCTAGCACAAACGGTGTTTTATTTAGAGTTCCAAATACATCTATCAATATAGGAGAAAACAGAGTGAAACCTAAAAATTCAAACTGTTACTGGAAACGAACGCTTCATCATAGAAGAACGAAATTTGGGGAACCAAGTCGCCTTAGTGTACTGATCATTACCTGAAAGTATCATCCAGTTTGGGTGAAAAAATATTTGCTGAGATTTCTGGAGATTCGTAATTTTGGGAAGCTTGGCAACCCCTTTCCATGAAAGTGTTTCTCGCCAGTCACTGCTTAGGGCTACATCAAGAGGAAACAAAACATAGAGATAGAAGGTGAAACTACTTTATTGTGTCAAGTTTCAAGAAGCTAGCACAAACCGTGTTGGATTTAGAGTTCCAAATACATCTATCAATATAGGAGAAAACAGAGTGAAACCTAAAAATTCAAACTGTTACTGGAAACGAACGCTTCAACATAGAAGAACGAAATTTGGGGAACCAAGTCGCCGTAGTGTACTGATCATTACCTGAAAGTATCATCCAGTTTGGGTAAAAAAATATTTGCTGAGATTTCTGGAGATTCGTAATTTTGCAAAGCCTGGCAACCCCTTTCCATGAAAGTGTTTCTCGCCAGTCACTGGTTAGGGCTACATCAAGAGGAAACAAAGCATAGAGATAGAAGGTGAAACTACTTTATTGTGTCAAGTTTCAAGAAGCTAGCACAAACCGTGTTGGATTTAGAGTTCCAAATACATCTATCAATATAGGAGAAAACAGAGTGAAACCTAAAAATTCAAACTGTTACTGGAAACGAACGCTTCATCATAGAAGAACGAAATTTGGGGAACCAAGTCGCCTTAGTGTACTGATCATGACCTGAAAGTATCATCCAGTTTGGGTGAAAAAATATTTGCTGAGATTTCTGTAGATTCGTAATTTTGGGAAGCTTGGCAACCCCTTTCCATGAAAGTGTTTCTCGCCAGTCACTGCTTAGGGCTACATCATCAGGAAACAAAACATAGAGATAGAACGTGAAACTACTTTATTGTGTCAAGTTTCAAGAAGCTAGCACAAACCGTGTTGGATTTAGAGTTCCAAATACATCTATCAATATAGGAGAAAACAGAGTGAAACCTAAAAATTCAAACTGTTACTGGAAACGAACGCTTCAACACAGAAGAACGAAATTTGGGGAACCAAGTCACCTTAGTGTACTGATCATTACCTGAAAGTATCATCCAGTTTGGGTGAAAAAATATTTGCTGAGATTTCTGGAGATTCATCATTTTGGGAAGCCTGGCAACCCCTTTCCATGAAAGTGTTTCTCGCCAGTCACTGCTTAGGGCTACATCATCAGGAAACAAAACATAGAGATAGAACGTGAAACTACTTTATTGTGTCAAGTTTCAAGAAGCTAGCACAAACCGTGTTGGATTTAGAGTTCCAAATACATCTATCAATGTAGAAGAAAACAGAGTGAAACCTAAAAATTCAAACTGTTACTGGAAACGAACGCTTCAACATAGAAGAACGAAATCTGGGGAACCAAGTTGCCTTAGTGAACTGCTCATTACCTGAAAGTATCATCCATTTTGGGTGAAAAAATATTTGCTGAGATTTCTGGAGATTCGTAATTTTGGGAAGCCTGGCAACCCCTTTCCATGAAAGTGTTTCTCTCCAGTCACTGCTTAGGGCTACATCAAGAGGAAACAAAACATAGAGATAGAACGTGAAACTACTTTATTGTGTCAAGTTTCAAGAAGCTAGCACAAACCGTGTTGGATTTAGAGTTCCAAATACATCTATGAATATAGGAGAAAACAGAGTGAAACCTAAAAATTCAAACTGTTACTGGAAACGAACGCTTCAACATAGAAGAACGAAATTTGGGGAACCAAGTCGCCTTAGTGTACTGATCATTACCTGAAAGTATCATCCAGTTTGGGTGAAAAAATATTTGCTGAGATTTCTGGAGATTCTTAATTTTGGGAAACTTGGCAACCCCTTTCCATGAAAGTGTTTCTAGCCAGTCACTGCTTAGGGCTACATCAAGAGGAAACAAAACATAGAGATAGAACGTGAAACTACTTTATTGTGTCAAGTTTCAAGAAGCTAGCACAAACCGTGTTGGATTTAGAGTTCCAAATACATCTATCAATATAGGAGAAAACAGAGTGAAACCTAAAAAATCAAACTGTTACTTTAAACGAACGCTTCAACATACAAGAACGAAATCTGGGGAACCAAGTCGCCTTAGTGTACTGCTCATTACCTGAAAGTATCATCCATTTTGGGTGAAAAAATATTTGCTGAGATTTCTGGAGATTCGTAATTTTGGGAAGCCTGGCAACCCCTTTCCATGAAAGTGTTTCTCGCCAGTCACTGCTTAGGGCTACATCAAGAGGAAACAAAACATAGAGATAGAACGTGAAACTACTTTATTGTGTCAAGTTTCAAGAAGCTTGCACAAACCGTGTTGGATTTAGAGTTCCAAATACATCTATCAATATAGGAGAAAACAGAGTGAAACCTAAAAATTCAAACTGTTACTGGAAACGAACGCTTCAACATAGAAGACCGAAATCTGGGGAACCAAGTCGCCTTAGTGTACTGATCATTACCTGAAAGTATCATCCAGTTTGGGTGAAAAAATATTTGCTGAGATTTCTGGAGATTCGTAATTTTGGGAAGCCTGGCAACCCCTTTCCATGAAAGTGTTTCTCGCCAGTCACTGCTTAGGGCTACATCAAGAGGAAACAAAACATAGAGATAGAAGGTGAAACTACTTTATTGTGTCAAGTTTCAAGAAGCTAGCACAAACGGTGTTTTATTTAGAGTTCCAAATACATCTATCAATATAGGAGAAAACAGAGTGAAACCTAAAAATTCAAACTGTTACTGGAAACGAACGCTTCATCATAGAAGAACGAAATTTGGGGAACCAAGTCGCCTTAGTGTACTGATCATTACCTGAAAGTATCATCCAGTTTGGGTGAAAAAATATTTGCTGAGATTTCTGGAGATTCGTAATTTTGGGAAGCTTGGCAACCCCTTTCCATGAAAGTGTTTCTCGCCAGTCACTGCTTAGGGCTACATCAAGAGGAAACAAAACATAGAGATAGAAGGTGAAACTACTTTATTGTGTCAAGTTTCAAGAAGCTAGCACAAACCGTGTTGGATTTAGAGTTCCAAATACATCTATCAATATAGGAGAAAACAGAGTGAAACCTAAAAATTCAAACTGTTACTGGAAACGAACGCTTCAACATAGAAGAACGAAATTTGGGGAACCAAGTCGCCGTAGTGTACTGATCATTACCTGAAAGTATCATCCAGTTTGGGTGAAAAAATATTTGCTGAGATTTCTGTAGATTCGTAATTTTGGGAAACTTGGCAACCCCTTTCCATGAAAGTGTTTCTCGCCAGTCAGTGCTTAGGGCTACAAAAAGAGGAAACAAAACATAGAGATAGAACGTGAAAGTACTTTATTGTGTCAAGTTTCAAGAAGCTAGCACAAACCGTGTTGGATTTAGAGTTCCAAATACATCTATCAATATAGGAGAAAACAGAGTGAAACCTAAAAATTCAAACTGTTACTGGAAACGAACGCTTCAACATAGAAGACCGAAATCTGGGGAACCAAGTCGCCTTAGTGTACTGATCATTACCTGAAAGTATCATCCAGTTTGGGTGAAAAAATATTTGCTGAGATTTCTGGAGATTCGTGATTTTGGGAAGCCTGGCAACCCCTTTCCATGAAAGTGTTTCTCGCCAGTCACTGCTTAGGGCTATATCAAGAGGAAACAAAACATAGAGATAGAAGGTGAAACTACTTTATTGTGTCAAGTTTCAAGAAGCTAGCACAAACCGTGTTGGATTTAGAGTTCCAAATACATCTATCAATATAGGAGAAAACAGAGTGAAACCTAAAAATTCAAACTGTTACTGGAAACGAACGCTTCAACATAGAATAACGAAATTTGGGGAACCAAGTCTGCTTAGTGTACTGATCATTACCTGAAAGTATCATCCAGTGTGGGTAAAAAAATATTTGCTGAGATTTCTGGAGATTCGTAATTTTGCAAAGCCTGGCAACCCCTTTCCATGAAAGTGTTTCTCGCCAGTCACTGCTTAGGGCTACATCAAGAGGAAACAAAACATAGAGATAGAAGGTGAAACTACTGTATTGAGTCAAGTTTCAAGAAGCTAGCACAAACCGTGTTGGATTTAGAGTTCCAAATACATCTATCAATATAGGAGAAAACAGAGTGAAACCTAAAAATTCAAACTGTTACTGGAAACGAACGCTTCAACATAGAATAACGAAATTTGGGGAACCAAGTCGCCTTAGTGTACTGATCATTACCTGAAAGTATCATCCAGTTTGGGTGAAAAAATATTTGCTGAGATTTCTGGAGATTCATCATTTTGGGAAGCCTGGCAACCCCTTTCCATGAAAGTGTTTCTCGCCAGTCACTGCTTAGGGCTACATCATCAGGAAACAAAACATAGAGATAGAACGTGAAACTACTTTATTGTGTCAAGTTTCAAGAAGCTAGCACAAACCGTGTTGGATTTAGAGTTCCAAATACATCTATCAATGTAGAAGAAAACAGAGTGAAACCTAAAAATTCAAACTGTTACTGGAAACGAACGCTTCAACATAGAAGAACGAAATCTGGGGAACCAAGTTGCCTTAGTGAACTGCTCATTACCTGAAAGTATCATCCATTTTGGGTGAAAAAATATTTGCTGAGATTTCTGGAGATTCGTAATTTTGGGAAGCCTGGCAACCCCTTTCCATGAAAGTGTTTCTCTCCAGTCACTGCTTAGGGCTACATCAAGAGGAAACAAAACATAGAGATAGAACGTGAAACTACTTTATTGTGTCAAGTTTCAAGAAGCTAGCACAAACCGTGTTGGATTTAGAGTTCCAAATACATCTATGAATATAGGAGAAAACAGAGTGAAACCTAAAAATTCAAACTGTTACTGGAAACGAACGCTTCAACATAGAAGAACGAAATTTGGGGAACCAAGTCGCCTTAGTGTACTGATCATTACCTGAAAGTATCATCCAGTTTGGGTGAAAAAATATTTGCTGAGATTTCTGGAGATTCTTAATTTTGGGAAACTTGGCAACCCCTTTCCATGAAAGTGTTTCTAGCCAGTCACTGCTTAGGGCTACATCAAGAGGAAACAAAACATAGAGATAGAACGTGAAACTACTTTATTGTGTCAAGTTTCAAGAAGCTAGCTCAAACCGTGTTGGATTTAGAGTTCCAAATACATCTATCAATATAGGAGAAAACAGAGTGAAACCTAAAAATTCAAACTGTTACTGGAAACGAACGCTTCAACATAGAAGACCGAAATCTGGGGAACCAAGTCGCCTTAGTGTACTGATCATTACCTGAAAGTATCATCCAGTTTGGGTGAAAAAATATTTGCTGAGATTTCTGGAGATTCGTAATTTTGGGAAGCCTGGCAACCCCTTTCCATGAAAGTGTTTCTCGCCAGTCACTGCTTAGGGCTACATCAAGAGGAAACAAAACATAGAGATAGAAGGTGAAACTACTTTATTGTGTCAAGTTTCAAGAAGCTAGCACAAACGGTGTTGGATTTAGAGTTCCAAATACATCTATCAATATAGGAGAAAACAGAGTGAAACCTAAAAATTCAAACTGTTACTGGAAACGAACGCTTCAACATAGAAGAACGAAATTTGGGGAACCAAGTCGCCTTCGTGTACTGATCAAAACCTGAAAGTATCATCCAGTTTGGGTGAAAAAATATTTGCTGAGATTTCTGGAGATTCGTAATTTTGGGAAGCTTGGCAACCCCTTTCCATGAAAGTGTTTCTCGCCAGTCACTGCTTAGGGCTACATCAAGAGGAAACAAAACATAGAGATAGAAGGTGAAACTACTTTATTGTGTCAAGTTTCAAGAAGCTAGCACAAACCGTGTTGGATTTAGAGTTCCAAATACATCTATGAATATAGGAGAAAACAGAGTGAAACCTAAAAATTCAAACTGTTACTGGAAACGAACGCTTCAACATAGAAGAACGAAATTTGGGGAACCAAGTCGCCGTAGTGTACTGATCATTACCTGAAAGTATCATCCAGTTTGGGTGAAAAAATATTTGCTGAGATTTCTGTAGATTCGTAATTTTGGGAAACTTGGCAACCCCTTTCCATGAAAGTGTTTCTCGCCAGTCAGTGCTTAGGGCTACAAAAAGAGGAAACAAAACATAGAGATAGAACGTGAAACTACTTTATTGTGTCACGTTTCAAGAAGGTAGCACAAACCGTGTTGGATTTAGAGTTCCAAATACATCTATGAATATAGGAGAAAACAGAGTGAAACCTAAAAATTCAAACTGTTACTGGAAACGAACGCTTCAACATAGAAGAACGAAATCTGGGGAACCAAGTCGCCTTAGTGTACTGATCATTACCTGAAAGTATCATCCAGTTTGATTGAAAAAATATTTGCTGAGATTTCTTGAGATTCGTCATTTTGGGAAGCCTGGCAACCCCTTTCCATGAAAGGGTTTTTCGCCAGTCACTGCTTAGGGCTACATCAAGAGGAAACAAAACATAGAGATAGAACCTGAAACTACTTTATTGTGTCAAGTTTCAAGAAGCTAGTACAAACCGTGTTGGATTTAGAGTTCCAAATACATCTATGAATATAGGAGAAAACAGAGTGAAACCTAAAAATTCAAACTGTTACTGGAAACGAACGCTTCAACATAGAAGAACGAAATTTGGGGAACCAAGTCACCTTAGTGTACTGATCATTACCTGAAAGTATCATCCAGTTTGGGTGAAAAAATATTTGCTGAGATTTCTGGAGATTCGTCATTT
Organism: Spermophilus citellus; assembly: GCF_964194105.1. Taxonomy (NCBI): domain Eukaryota; kingdom Metazoa; phylum Chordata; class Mammalia; order Rodentia; family Sciuridae; genus Spermophilus; species Spermophilus citellus. The sequence continues at coordinate 92,868 of NW_027672896.1, read as the reverse complement.
TGGGAAGCCTGGCAACTACTTTCCATGAAAGTGTTTCTTGCCAGTCACTGCTTAGGGCTACATCAAGAGGAAACAAAACATAGAGATAGAACGTGAAACTACTTTATTGTGTCAAGTTTCAAGAAGCTAGCACAAACCGTGTTGGATTTAGAGTTCCAAATACATCTATCAATATAGGAGAAAACAGAGTGAAACCTAAAAATTCAAACTGTTACTGGAAACGAACGCTTCAACATAGAAGAACGAAATTTGGGGAACCAACTCGCCTTAGTGTACTGATCATTACCTGAAAGTATCATCCAGTTTGGGTGAAAAAAATATTTGCTGAGATTTCTGGAGTTTCGTAATTTTGGGAAGCCTGGCAACCCCTTTCCATGAAATTGTTTCTCGCCAGTCACTGCTTAGGGCTACATCAAGAGGAAACAAAACATAGAGATAGAACCTGAAACTACTTTATTGTGTCAAGTTTCAAGAAGCTAGCACAAACCGTGTTGGATTTAGAGTTCCAAATACATCTATGAATATAGGAGAAAACAGAGTGAAACCTAAAAATTCAAACTGTTACTGGAAACGAACGCTTCAACATAGAAGAACGAAATTTGGGGAACCAAGTCGCCTTAGTGTACTGATCATTACCTGAAAGTATCATCCAGTTTGGGTGAAAAAATATTTGCTGAGATTTCTGGAGATTCGTAATTTTGGGAAGCTTGGCAACCCCTTTCCATGAAAGTGTTTCTCGCCAGTCACTGCTTAGGGCTACATCATCAGGAAACAAAACATAGAGATAGAACGTGAAAGTACTTTATTGTGTCAAGTTTCAAGAAGCTAGCACAAACCGTGTTGGATTTAGAGTTCCAAATACATCTATCAATATAGGAGAAAACAGAGTGAAACCTAAAAATTCAAACTGTTACTGGAAACGAACGCTTCAACATAGAAGACCGAAATCTGGGGAACCAAGTCGCCTTAGTGTACTGATCATTACCTGAAAGTATCATCCAGTTTGGGTGAAAAAATATTTGCTGAGATTTCTGGAGATTCGTGATTTTGGGAAGCCTGGCAACCCCTTTCCATGAAAGTGTTTCTCGCCAGTCACTGCTTAGGGCTATATCAAGAGGAAACAAAACATAGAGATAGAAGGTGAAACTACTTTATTGTGTCAAGTTTCAAGAAGCTAGCACAAACCGTGTTGGATTTAGAGTTCCAAATACATCTATCAATATAGGAGAAAACAGAGTGAAACCTAAAAATTCAAACTGTTACTGGAAACGAACGCTTCAACATAGAATAACGAAATTTGGGGAACCAAGTCTGCTTAGTGTACTGATCATTACCTGAAAGTATCATCCAGTGTGGGTAAAAAAATATTTGCTGAGATTTCTGGAGATTCGTAATTTTGCAAAGCCTGGCAACCCCTTTCCATGAAAGTGTTTCTCGCCAGTCACTGCTTAGGGCTACATCAAGAGGAAACAAAACATAGAGATAGAAGGTGAAACTACTGTATTGAGTCAAGTTTCAAGAAGCTAGCACAAACCGTGTTGGATTTAGAGTTCCAAATACATCTATCAATATAGGAGAAAACAGAGTGAAACCTAAAAATTCAAACTGTTACTGGAAACGAACGCTTCAACATAGAAGAACGAAATTTGGGGAACCAAGTCGCCTTAGTGTACTGATCATTACCTGAAAGTATCATCCAGTTTGGGTGAAAAAATATTTGCTGAGATTTCTGTAGATTCGTAATTTTGGGAAGCTTGGCAACCCCTTTCCATGAAAGTGTTTCTCGCCAGTCACTGCTTAGGGCTACATCATCAGGAAACAAAACATAGAGATAGAACGTGAAACTACTTTATTGTGTGAAGTTTCAAGAAGCTAGCACAAACCGTGTTGGATTTAGAGTTCCAAATACATCTATCAATATAGGAGAAAACAGAGTGAAACCTAAAAATTCAAACTGTTACTGGAAACGAACGCTTCAACATAGAAGAACGAAATTTGGGGAACCAAGTCGCCTTAGTGTACTGATCATTACCTGAAAGTATCATCCAGTTTGGGTGAAAAAATATTTGCTGAGATTTCTCTAGATTCGTAATTTTGGGAAACTTGGCAACCCCTTTCCATGAAAGTGTTTCTCGCCAGTCACTGCTTAGGGCTACAAAAAGAGGAAACAAAACATAGAGATAGAACGTGAAACTACTTTATTGTGTCACGTTTCAAGAAGCTAGCACAAACCGTGTTGGATTTAGAGTTCCAAATACATCTATCAATATAGGAGAAAACAGAGTGAAACCTAAAAATTCAATCTGTTACTGGAAACGAACGCTTCAACATAGAAGAACGAAATCTGGGGAACCAAGTCGCCTTAGTGTACTGATCATTACCTGAAAGTATCATCCATTTTGGGTGAAAAAATATTTGCTGAGATTCCTGGAGATTCGTCATTTTGGGAAGCCTGGCAACCCCTTTCCATGAAAGGGTTTTTCGCCAGTCACTGCTTAGGGCTACATCAAGAGGAACCAAAACATAGAGATAGAAGGTGAAACTACTTTATTGTGTCACGTTTCAAGAAGCTAGCACAAACCGTGTTGGATTTAGAGTTCCAAATACATGTATGAATATAGGAGAAAACAGAGTGAAACCTAAAAATTCAAACTGTTACTGGAAACGAACGCTTCAACATAGAAGAACGAAATTTGGGGAACCAAGTCACCTTAGTGTACTGATCATTACCTGAAAGTATCATCCAGTTTGGGTGAAAAAAATATTTGCTGAGATTTCTGGAGATTCGTCATTTTGGGAAGCCTGGCAACCCCTTTCCATGAAAGTGTTTCTTGCCAGTCACTGCTTAGGGCTACATCAAGAGGAAACAAAACATAGAGATAGAACGTGAAACTACTTTATTGTGTCAAGTTTCAAGAAGCTAGCACAAACCGTGTTGGATTTAGAGTTCCAAATACATCTATCAATATAGGAGAAAACAGAGTGAAACCTAAAAATTAAAACTGTTACTGGAAACGAACGCTTCAACATAGAATAACAAAATTTGGGGAACCAAGTCGCCTTAGTGTACTGATCATTACCTGAAAGTATCATCCAGTTTGGGTGAAAAAATATTTGCTGAGATTTCTGGAGATTCGTAATTTTGCAAAGCCTGGCAATCCCTTTCCATGAAAGTGTTTCTCGCCAGTCACTGCTTAGGGCTACATCAAGAGAAAACAAAACATAGAGATAGAACGTGAAACTACTTTATTGTGTCAAGTTTCAAGAAGCTAGCACAAACCGTGTTGGATTTAGAGTTCCAAATACATCTATCAATATAGGAGAAAACAGAGTGAAACCTAAAAATTCAAACTGTTACTGGAAACGAACGCTTCAACATAGAAGAACGAAATTTGGGGAACCAAGTCGCCTTAGTGTACTGATCATTACCTGAAAGTATCATCCAGTTTGGGTGAAAAAATATTTGCTGAGATTTCTGTAGATTCGTAATTTTGGGAAACTTGGCAACCCCTTTCCATGAAAGTGTTTCTCGCCAGTCACTGCTTAGGGCTACAAAAAGAGGAAACAAAACATAGAGATAGAACGTGAAACTACTTTATTGTGTCAAGTTTCAAGAAGCTAGCACAAACCTTGTTGGATTTAGAGTTCCAAATACATCTATCAATATAGGAGAAAACAGAGTGAAACCTAAAAATTCAAAAAGTTACTGGAAACGAACGCTTCAACATAGAAGAACGAAATTTGGGGAACCAAGTCGCCTTAGTGTACTGATCATTACCTGAAAGTATCATCCAGTTTGGGTGAAAAAATATTTGCTGAGATTTCTGGAGATTCGTCATTTTGGGAAGCTTGGCAACCCCTTTCCATGAAAGTGTTTCTCGCCAGTCACTGCTTAGGGCTACATCATCAGGAAACAAAACATAGAGATAGAACGTGAAAGTACTTTATTGTGTCAAGTTTCAAGAAGCTAGCACAAACCGTGTTGGATTTAGAGTTCCAAATACATCTATCAATATAGGAGAAAACAGAGTGAAACCTAAAAATTCAAACTGTTACTGGAAACGAACGCTTCAACATAGAAGAACGAAATTTGGGGAACCAAGTCGCCTTAGTGTACTGATCATTACCTGAAAGTATCATCCAGTTTGGGTGAAAAAATATTTGCTGAGATTTCTGTAGATTCGTAATTTTGGGAAACTTGGCAACCCCTTTCCATGAAAGTGTTTCTCGCCAGTCACTGCTTAGGGCTACAAAAAGAGGAAACAAAACATAGAGATAGAACGTGAAACTACTTTATTGTGTCACGTTTCAAGAAGCTAGCACAAACCGTGTTGGATTTAGAGTTCCAAATACATCTATGAATATAGGAGAAAACAGAGTGAAACCTAAAAATTCAAACTGTTACTGGAAACGAACGCTTCAACATAGAAGAACGAAATTTGGGGAACCAAGTCACCTTAGTGTACTGATCATTACCTGAAAGTATCATCCATTTTGGGTGAAAAAATATTTGCTGAGATTTCTGGAGATTCATCATTTTGGGAAGCCTGGAAACCCCTTTCCATGAAAGTGTTTCTTGCCAGTCACTGCTTAGGGCTACATCAAGAGGAAACAAAACATAGAGATAGAACCTGAAACTACTTTATTGTGTCAAGTTTCAAGACGCTAGCACAAACCGTGTTGGATTTAGAGTTCCAAATACATCTATGAATATAGGAGAAAACAGAGTGAAACCTAAAAATTCAAACTGTTACTGGAAACGAACGCTTCAACATAGAAGAACGAAATTTGGGGAACCAAGTCACCTTAGTGTACTGATCATTACCTGAAAGTATCATCCAGTTTGGGTGAAAAAATATTTGCTGAGATTTCTGGAGATTCCTCATTTTGGGAAACCTGGCAACCCCTTTCCATGAAAGTGTTTCTCGCCAGTCACTGCTTAGGGCTACATCAAGAGGAAACAAAACATAGAGATAGAAGGTGAAACTACTTTATTGTGTCAAGTTTCAAGAAGCTAGCACAAACCGTGTTGGATTTAGAGTTCCAAATACATCTATCAATATAGGAGAAAACAGAGTGAAACCTAAAAATTCAAAAAGTTACTGGAAACGAACGCTTCATCATAGAAGAACGAAATTTGGGGAACCAAGTCGCCTTAGTGTACTGATCATTACCTGAAAGTATCATCCAGTTTGGGTGAAAAAATATTTGCTGAGATTTCTGGAGATTCGTCATTTTGGGAAGCTTGGCAACCCCTTTCCATGAAAGTGTTTCTCGCAAGTCACTGCTTAGGGCTACATCATCAGGAAACAAAACATAGAGATAGAACGTGAAAGTACTTTATTGTGTCAAGTTTCAAGAAGCTAGCACAAACCGTGTTGGATTTAGAGTTCCAAATACATCTATCAATATAGGAGAAAACAGAGTGAAACCTAAAAATTCAAACTGTTACTGGAAACGAACGCTTCAACATAGAAGACCGAAATCTGGGGAACCAAGTCGCCTTAGTGTACTGATCATTACCTGAAAGTATCATCCAGTTTGGGTGAAAAAATATTTGCTGAGATTTCTGGAGATTCGTGATTTTGGGAAGCCTGGCAACCCCTTTCCATGAAAGTGTTTCTCGCCAGTCACTGCTTAGGGCTACATCAAGAGGAAACAAAACATAGAGATAGAAGGTGAAACTACTTTATTGTGTCAAGTTTCAAGAAGCTAGCACAAACCGTGATGGATTTAGAGTTCCAAATACATCTATGAATATAGGAGAAAACAGTAAGTGTAACCTAAAAATTCAAACTCTTACTGCCAACGAACGATTTAACGTAGAAGAACGAAATTTGGTGAGCCAAGAGGGATTGGGGTACTGACTATTACCTGTAAGTGTCATCAAGATTTGGTGAAAAAATGTGTGCTGAGATTTCAGGAAACTCGTAGTTTTTTGGAAGCTTGGCAACCCCTTTCCATGAAAGTGATTTGCGCCAGTCTCTGCATAGGGCTACATCAATTGGAAACAAACCATAGAGTTAGAGCATGGAACTTCTTTATTGTGTCAAGTTTCAAAGAGCTAGCACAAACCGTGTTTGATTTAGATTTCCAACTACATGTTTCCACATAGGAGAAAACAGAGTGAAACCCCAAATTTAAAACTGTTACTGCCAACGAACAGTTTAATCTAGAAGAACGAAATTTGGAGATCCAAGGGGGATTGGGGTACTGACCATTACCTGAAAGGGTCATCAAGATTGGGTGAAAAAATCTGTGCTGAGATTTCAGGAAACTCGCAGTTTTTGGAAGCTTGGCAACCCCTTTCCAAGAAAGTGATTGGCGCCAGTCTCTTCTTAGCGCTACATCAATAGGAAACAAACCATAGAGATAGAACTTGGAACTACTTTATTGTGTCAAGTTTCAAAGAGCTAGCACAAACCGTGTTTTACTTTGAGTTCCAACTACATGTATTCATATAGGAGAAAACAGAGTGAAACCGCAAAATTAAAACTGTTACTGCCAATGAACGCTTTAACCTAGAAGAACAAAATTTGGTGAGCCAAGTGGGATTGGGGTACTGATCATTACCTGTAAGTGTCATCAAGATTGGGTGAAAAAATGTGTGCTGAGATTTCAGGAAACTCGTAGTTTTTTGGAAGCTTGGCAACCCCTTTCCATGAAAGTGTTTCTCGCAAGTCACTGCTTAGGGCTACATCAAGAGGAAACAAAACATAGAGATAGAACGTGAAACTACTTTATTGTGTCAAGTTTCAAGAAGCTAGCACAAACCGTGTTGTATTTAGAGTTCCAAATACATCTATCAATATAGGAGAAAAAAGAGTGAAACCTAAAAATTCAAACTGTTACTGGAAACGAACGCTTCAACATAGAAGAATGAAATTTGGGGAACCAAGTCACCTTAGTGTACTGATCATTACCTGAAAGTATCATCCAGTTTGAGTGAAAAAATATTTGCTGAGATTTCTGGAGATTCGTAATTTTGGGAAGCTTGGCAACTCCTTTCCATGAAAGTGTTTCTCGCCAGTCAGTGCTTAGGGCTACATCAAGAGGAAACAAAACATAGAGATAGAACGTGAAACTACTTTATTGTGTCAAGTTTCAAGAAGCTAGCACAAACCGTGTTGGATTTAGAGTTCCAAACACATCTATCAATATAGGAAAAAACAGAGTGAAAGCTAAAAATTCAAACTGTTACTGGAAACGAACGCTTCAACATAGAAGAACGAAATTTGGGGAACCAAGTCGCCTTAGTGTACTGATCATTACCTGAAAGTATCATCCAGTTTGGTTGAAAAAACATTTGCTGAGATTTCTGGAGATTCGTAATTTTGGGAAGCCTGGCAACCCCTTTCCATGAAAGTGTTTCTCGCCAGTCACTGCTTAGGGCTTCATCAAGAGGAAACAAAACATAGAGATAGAACGTGAAACTACTTTATTGTGTCAGTTCAAAGAAGCTAGCAGAAACCGTGTTGGATTTAGAGTTCCAAATACATCTATCAATATAGGAGAAAACAGAGTGAAACCTAAAAATTCAAACTGTTACTGGAAACGAACGCTTCAACATAGAAGAACGAAATTTGGGGAACCAAGTCGCCTTAGTGTACTGGTCATTACCTGAAAGTATCATCCAGTTTGGGTGAAAAAAATATTTGCTTAGATTTCTGGAGATTCGTAATTTTGGGAAGACTGGCAAGCCCTTTCCATGAAAGTGTTTCTCGCCAGTCACTGCTTAGGGCTACATCAAGAGGAAACAATACATAGAGACAGAAATTGAAACTACTTTATTGTGTCAAGTTTCAAGAATCTAGCACAAACCGTGTTGGATGTAGAGTTCCAAATACATCTATCAATATAGGAGAAAACAGAGTGAAACCTAAAAATTCAAACTGTTCCTGGAAACGAACGCTTCAACATAGAAGAACGAAATTTGGGGAACCAAGTGGCCTTAGTGTACTGATCATTACCTGAAAGTATCATCCAGTTTGGGTGAAAAAAATTTGCTGAGATTTCTGTAGATTCGTAATTTTGGGAAGCCTGGCAACCCCTTTCCATGAAAGTGTTTCTCGCCAGTCACTGCTTAGGGCTACATCAAGAGGAAACAAAACATAGAGAGAGAACGTGAAACTACTTTATTGTGTCAAGTTTCAAGAAGCTAGCACAAACCGTGTTGGATTTAGAGTTCCATATAGGAGAAAACAGTGTGAAACCCCAAATTTAAAACTGTTACTGCCAACGAACGGTTTAAACTAGAAGAACGAAATTTGGAGATACAAGGGGGATTGGGGTACTGACCATTACCTGAAAGGGTCATCAAGATTGGGTGAAAAAATCTGTGCTGATATTTCAGGAAACTCGTAGTTTTTTGGAAGCTTGGCAACCCCTTTCTATGAAAGTGATTTGCGCCAGTCTCTTCTTAGGGCTACATCAATAGGAAACAAAACATAGAGATAGAACGTGAAACTACTTTATTGTGTCAAGTTTCAAGAAGCTAGCACAAACCGTGTTGGATTTAGAGTTCCAAATACATCTATGAATATAGGAGAAAACAGAGTGAAACCTAAAAATTCAAACTGTTCCTGGAAACGAACGCTTCAACATAGAAGAACTAAATTTGGGGAACCAAGTCGCCTTAGTGTACTGATCATTACCTGAAAATATCATCCAGTTTGGGTGAAAAAATATTTGCTGAGATTTCTGGAGGTTCGTAATTTTTTAAGCTTTGCAACCCCTTTCCATGAACGTGTTTCTCGCCAGTCACTGCTTAGGGCTACATCAATAGGAAACAAAACATAGAGATAGAACGTGAAACTACTTTATTGTGTCAAGTTTCAAGAAGCTAGCACAAACCGTGTTGGATTTAGAGTTCCAAATACATCTATCAATATAGGAGAAAACAGAGTGAAACCTAAAAATTCAAACTGTTACTGGAAACGAACGCTTCAACATAAAAGAACAAAATTTGGGGAACCAAGTCGCCTTAGTGTACTGATCATTACCTGAAAGTATCATCCAGTTTGGGTGAATAAATATTTGCTGAGATTTCTGGAGATTCGTAATTTTGGGAAGCCTGGCAACCCCTTTCCATGAAAGTGTTTCTCTCCAGTCACTGCTTAGGGCTACATGAAGAGGAAACAAAACATAGAGATAGAACGTGAAACTACTTTATTGTGTCAAGTTTCAAGAAGCTAGCACAAACCGTGTTGGATTTAGAGTTCCAAATACATCTATCAATTTAGGAGAAAACAGAGTGAAACCAAAAATTTCAAACTGTTACTGGAAACGAACGCTTCAACATAGAAGAACGAAATCTGGGGAACCAAGTCGCCTTAGTGTACTGATCATTACCTGAAAGTATCATCCAGTTTGGGTGAAAAAATATTTGCTGAGATTTCTGGAGATTCGTAATTTTTGGAAGCTTGGCAACCCCTTTCCATGAAAGTGTTTCTCGCCAGTCACTGCTTAGGGCTACATCAAGAGGAAACAAAACATAGAGATAGAACGTGAAACTACTTTATTGTGTCGTTTCAAGAAGCTAGCACAAACCGAGTTGGATTTAGAGTTCCAAATACATCTATCAATATAGGAGAAAACAGAGTGAAACCTAAAAATTCAAACTGTTACTGGAAACGAACGCTTCAACATAGAAGAACGAAATTTGGGGAACCAAGTCGCCTTAGTGTAATGATCATTACCTGAAAGTATCATCCAGTTTGGGTGAAAAAATATTTGCTGAGATTTCTGGAGATTCGTAATTTTGGGAAGCCTGTCAACCCCTTTCCATGAAAGTGTTTCTTGCCAATCACTGCTTAGGGCTACATCAAGAGGAAACAAAACATAGAGATAGAACATGAAACTACTTTATTGTGTCAAGTTTCAAGAAGCTAGAACAAACCGTGTTGGATTTAGAGTTCCAAATACATCTATCAATATAGGAGAAAACAGAGTGAAAGCTAAAAATTCAAACTGTTACTGGAAACGAACGCTTCAACATAGAAGAACGAAATTTGGGGAACCAAGTCGCCTCAGTGTACTGATCATTACCTAAAAGTATCATCCAGTTTGGGTGAAAAAATATTTGCTGAGATTTCTGGAGATTCGTAAATTTGGGAAGCTAGGCAACCCCTTTCCATGAAAGTGTTTCTCGCCAGTCACTGCTTAGGGCTACATCAAGAGGAAACAAAACATAGAGATAGAACGTGAAACTACTTATTGTGTCAAGTTTCAAGAAGCTAGCACAAACCGTGTTGGATTTAGAGTTCCAAATACATCTATCAATATAGGAGAAAACAGAGTGAAACCTAAAAATTCAAACTGTTACTGGAAACGAACGCTTCAACATAGAAGAACGAAATTTGGGGAACCAAGTCGCCTTAGTGTACTGATCATTACCTGAAAGTATCATCCAGTTTGGGTGAAAAAATATTTGCTCAGATTTCTGGAGATTCGTAATTTTGGGAAGCTTGGCAACCCTTTTCCATGAAAGTGTTTCTCGCCAGTCACTGCTTAGGGCTACATCTAGAGGATACAAAACATAGAGATAGAACGTGAAACTACTTTATTGTGTCAAGTTTTAAGAAGGTAGCATAAACCGTGTTGGATTTAGAGTTCCAAAAACATCTATGAATATAGGAGAAGACAGAGTGAAACCTGAAAATTCAAACTGTTACTGCCAACGAACGATTTAACCTAGAAGAACGAAATTTGGTGAGCCAAGGGGGATTGGGGTACTGACTATTACATGTAAGTGTCATCAAGATTTGGTGAAAAAATGTGTGCTGAGATTTCAGGAAATTCGTAGTTTTTTGGAAGCTTGGCAACCCCTTTCCATGAAAGTGATTTGCGCCAGTCTCTGCTTAGGGCTACATCAATAGGAAACAAACCATAGAGTTAGATCATGGAACTTCTTTATTGTGTCAAGTTTCAAAGAGCTATCACAAACCGTGTTTGATTTAGATTTCCAACTACATGTTTCCACATAGGAGAAAACAGAGTGAAACCCCAAATTTAAAACTGTTACTGCCAACGAATGGTTTAACCTAGAAGAACAAAATTTGGAGATCCAAGGGGGATTGGGGTACTGACCATTACCTGAAAGGGTCATCAAGATTGGATGAAAAAATCTGTGCTGATATTTCAGGATACTCGTAGTTTTTTGGAAGCTTGGCAACCCCTTTCCATGAAAGTGATTTGCGCCAGTCTGTTCTTAGGGCTACATCAATAGGAAACAAACCATAGAGATAGAACTTGGAACTACTTTATTGTGTCAAGTTTCAAAGAGCTAGCACAAACCGTGTTTGATTTTGAGTTCCAACACATGTATTCATATAGGAGAAAACAGAGTGAAACCTCAAAATTAAAACTGTTACTGCCAACGAACGGTTTAACCTAGAAGAAAGAAATTTGGTGAGCCAAGTGGGATTGGGGTAATGATCATTACCTGTAAGTGTCAAAAAGATTGGGTGAAAAAATGTGTGCTGAGATTTCAGGAAACTCGTAGTTTTTAGGAAGCTTGGCAACCCCTTTCCATGAAAGTGATTTGCGCCAGTCTCTGCTTAGGGCTACATCAATAGGAAACAAAACATAGAGATAGAACTTGGAACTACTTTATTGTGTCAAGTTTCAAGAAGCTAGCACAAACCGTGTTGAATTTAGAGTTCCAAATACATCTATCAATACAGGAGAAAACAGAGTGAAACCTAAAAATTCAAACTGTTACTGGAAACGATCGCTTCAACATAGAAGAACGAAATTTGGGGAACCAAGTCGCCTTAGTGTACTGATCATTACCTGAAAGTATCATCCAGTTTGGGTGAAAAAATATTTGCTGAGATTTCTGGAGATTCGTAATTTTTGGAAGCTTGGCAACCCCTTTCCATGAAAGTGTTTCTCGCCAGTCACTGCTTAGGGCTACATCAAGAGGAAACAAAACATAGAGATAGAACCTGAAACTACTTTATTGTGTCAAGTTTCAAGAAGCTAGCACAAACCGTGTTGGATTTAGAGTTCCAAATACATCTATCAATATAGGAGAAAACAGAGTGAAACCTAAAAATTCAAACTGTTCCTGGAAACGAACGCTTCAACATAGAAGAACGAAATTTGGTGAACCAAGTCGCCATAGTGTACTGATCATTACCTGGAAGTATCATCCAGTTTGGTTGTAAAAATATTTGCTGAGATTTCTAGAGATTCGTAATTTTTGGAAGCTAGGCAACCCTTTCCATGAACGTGTTTCTCGCCAGTCACTGCTTAGGGCTACATCAAGAGGAAACAAAACATAGAGATAGAACGTGAAAGTACTTTATTGTGTCAAGTTTCAAGAAGCTAGCACAAACCGTGTTGGATTTAGAGTTCCAACTACATCTATCAATATAGGAGAAAACAGAGTGAAACCTAAAAATTCAAACTGTTACTGGAAACGAACCCTTCAACATAGAAGAACGAAATTTGGGGAACCAAGTCGCCCTAGTGTACTGATCATTACCTGAAAGTATCATCCAGTTTGGGTGAAAAAATATTTGCTGAGATTTCTGGAGGTTCGTAATTTTGGGAAGCCTGGCAAGCCCTTTCCATGAAAGTGTTTTTCGCCAGTCACTGCTTAGGGCTACATCAATAGGAAACAAAACATAGAGTTAGAACCTGAAACTACTTTATTGTGTCAAGTTTCAAGAAGCTAGCACAAACCGTGTTGGATTTAGAGTTCCAAATACATCTATCAATATAGGAGAAAACAGAGTGAAACCTAAAAATTCAAACTGTTACTGGAAACGAACACTTCAACATAGAAGAACGAAATTTGGGGAACCAAGTCGCCTTAGTGTACTGATCATTACCTGAAAGTATCATCCAGTTTGGGTGAAAAAATATTTGCTGAGATTTCTGGAGATTCGTAATTTTTGGAAGCTTGGCAACCCCTTTCCATGAAAGTGTTTCTCGCCAGTCACTGCTTAGGGCTACATCAAGAGGAAACAAAACATAGAGATAGAACGTGAAACTACTTTTGTGTCAAGTTTCAAGAAGCTAGCACAAACCGTGTTGGATTTAGAGATCCAAATACATCTATCAATATAGGAGAAAACAGAGTGAAAGCTAAAAATTCAAACTGTTACTGGAAACGAACGCTTCAACATAGAAGAACGAAATTTGGGGAACCAAGTCGCCTTAGTGTACTGATCATTACCTGTAAGTATCATCCAGTTTGGGTGAAAAAATATTTGCTGAGATTTCTGGAGATTCGTAATTTTGGGAAGCCTGGCAACCACTTTCCATGAAAGTGTTTCTCGCCAGTCACTGCTTAGGGCTACATCAAGAGGAAACAAAACATAGAGATAGAACGTGAAACTACTTTATTGTGTCAAGTTTCAAGAAGCTAGCACAAACCGTGTTGGATTTAGAGTTCCAAATACATCTATCAATATAGGAGAAAACAGAGTGAAACCTAAAAATTCAAACTGTTACTGGAAACGAACGCTTCAACATAGAAGAACGAAATTTTGGGAACCAAGTCGCCTTAGTGTACTGATCATTACCTGAAAGTATCATCCAGTTTGGGTGAAAAAATATTTGCTGAGATCTCTGGAGATTCGTAATTTTGGGAAGCCTGGCAACCCCTTTTAATGAAAGAGTTTCTCTCCAGTCACTGCTTAGGGCTACATCAAGAGGAAACAAAACATAGAGATAGAACGTGAAACTACTTTATTGTGTCAAGTTTCAAGAAGCTAGCACAAACCGTGATGGATTTAGAGTTCCAAATACATCTATGAATATAGGAGAAAACAGTAAGTGTAACCTAAAAATTCAAACTCTTACTGCCAACGAACGATTTAACGTAGAAGAACGAAATTTGGTGAGCCAAGAGGGATTGGGGTACTGACTATTACCTGTAAGTGTCATCAAGATTTGGTGAAAAAATGTGTGCTGAGATTTCAGGAAACTCGTAGTTTTTTGGAAGCTTGGCAACCCCTTTCCATGAAAGTGATTTGCGCCAGTCTCTGCTTAGGGCTACATCAATTGGAAACAAACCATAGAGTTAGAGCATGGAACTTCTTTATTGTGTCAAGTTTCAAAGAGCTAGCACAAACCGTGTTTGATTTAGATTTCCAACTACATGTTTCCACATAGGAGAAAACAGAGTGAAACCCCAAATTTAAAACTGTTACTGCCAACGAACAGTTTAATCTAGAAGAACGAAATTTGGAGATCCAAGGGGGATTGCGGTACTGACCATTACCTGAAAGGGTCATCAAGATTGGGTGAAAAAATCTGTGCTGAGATTTCAGGAAACTCGCAGTTTTTGGAAGCTTGGCAACCCCTTTCCAAGAAAGTGATTGGCGCCAGTCTCTTCTTAGCGCTACATCAATAGGAAACAAACCATAGAGATAGAACTTGGAACTACTTTATTGTGTCAAGTTTCAAAGAGCTAGCACAAACCGTGTTTTACTTTGAGTTCCAACTACATGTATTCATATAGGAGAAAACAGAGTGAAACCGCAAAATTAAAACTGTTACTGCCAATGAACGCTTTAACCTAGAAGAACAAAATTTGGTGAGCCAAGTGGGATTGGGGTACTGATCATTACCTGTAAGTGTCATCAAGATTGGGTGAAAAAATGTGTGCTGAGATTTCAGGAAACTCGTAGTTTTTTGGAAGCTTGGCAACCCCTTTCCATGAAAGTGTTTCTCGCAAGTCACTGCTTAGGGCTACATCAAGAGGAAACAAAACATAGAGATAGAACGTGAAACTACTTTATTGTGTCAAGTTTCAAGAAGCTAGCACAAACCGTGTTGTATTTAGAGTTCCAAATACATCTATCAATATAGGAGAAAAAAGAGTGAAACCTAAAAATTCAAACTGTTACTGGAAACGAACGCTTCAACATAGAAGAATGAAATTTGGGGAACCAAGTCACCTTAGTGTACTGATCATTACCTGAAAGTATCATCCAGTTTGAGTGAAAAAATATTTGCTGAGATTTCTGAAGATTCGTAATTTTGGGAAGCTTGGCAACTCCTTTCCATGAAAGTGTTTCTCGCCAGTCAGTGCTTAGGGCTACATCAAGAGGAAACAAAACATAGAGATAGAACGTGAAACTACTTTATTGTGTCAAGTTTCAAGAAGCTAGCACAAACCGTGTTGGATTTAGAGTTCCAAACACATCTATCAATATAGGAAAAAACAGAGTGAAAGCTAAAAATTCAAACTGTTACTGGAAACGAACGCTTCAACATAGAAGAACGAAATTTGGGGAACCAAGTCGCCTTAGTGTACTGATCATTACCTGAAAGTATCATCCAGTTTGGTTGAAAAAACATTTGCTGAGATTTCTGGAGATTCGTAATTTTGGGAAGCCTGGCAACCCCTTTCCATGAAAGTGTTTCTCGCCAGTCACTGCTTAGGGCTTCATCAAGAGGAAACAAAACATAGAGATAGAACGTGAAACTACTTTATTGTGTCAGTTCAAAGAAGCTAGCAGAAACCGTGTTGGATTTAGAGTTCCAAATACATCTATCAATATAGGAGAAAACAGAGTGAAACCTAAAAATTCAAACTGTTACTGGAAACGAACGCTTCAACATAGAAGAACGAAATTTGGGGAACCAAGTCGCCTTAGTGTACTGGTCATTACCTGAAAGTATCATCCAGTTTGGGTGAAAAAAATATTTGCTTAGATTTCTGGAGATTCGTAATTTTGGGAAGACTGGCAAGCCCTTTCCATGAAAGTGTTTCTCGCCAGTCACTGCTTAGGGCTACATCAAGAGGAAACAATACATAGAGACAGAAATTGAAACTACTTTATTGTGTCAAGTTTCAAGAATCTAGCACAAACCGTGTTGGATGTAGAGTTCCAAATACATCTATCAATATAGGAGAAAACAGAGTGAAACCTAAAAATTCAAACTGTTCCTGGAAACGAACGCTTCAACATAGAAGAACGAAATTTGGGGAACCAAGTGGCCTTAGTGTACTGATCATTACCTGAAAGTATCATCCAGTTTGGGTGAAAAAAATTTGCTGAGATTTCTGTAGATTCGTAATTTTGGGAAGCCTGGCAACCCCTTTCCATGAAAGTGTTTCTCGCCAGTCACTGCTTAGGGCTACATCAAGAGGAAACAAAACATAGAGAGAGAACGTGAAACTACTTTATTGTGTCAAGTTTCAAGAAGCTAGCACAAACCGTGTTGGATTTAGAGTTCCATATAGGAGAAAACAGTGTGAAACCCCAAATTTAAAACTGTTACTGCCAACGAACGGTTTAAACTAGAAGAACGAAATTTGGAGATACAAGGGGGATTGGGGTACTGACCATTACCTGAAAGGGTCATCAAGATTGGGTGAAAAAATCTGTGCTGATATTTCAGGAAACTCGTAGTTTTTTGGAAGCTTGGCAACCCCTTTCTATGAAAGTGATTTGCGCCAGTCTCTTCTTAGGGCTACATCAATAGGAAACAAAACATAGAGATAGAACGTGAAACTACTTTATTGTGTCAAGTTTCAAGAAGCTAGCACAAACCGTGTTGGATTTAGAGTTCCAAATACATCTATGAATATAGGAGAAAACAGAGTGAAACCTAAAAATTCAAACTGTTCCTGGAAACGAACGCTTCAACATAGAAGAACTAAATTTGGGGAACCAAGTCGCCTTAGTGTACTGATCATTACCTGAAAATATCATCCAGTTTGGGTGAAAAAATATTTGCTGAGATTTCTGGAGGTTCGTAATTTTTTAAGCTTTGCAACCCCTTTCCATGAACGTGTTTCTCGCCAGTCACTGCTTAGGGCTACATCAATAGGAAACAAAACATAGAGATAGAACGTGAAACTACTTTATTGTGTCAAGTTTCAAGAAGCTAGCACAAACCGTGTTGGATTTAGAGTTCCAAATACATCTATCAATATAGGAGAAAACAGAGTGAAACCTAAAAATTCAAACTGTTACTGGAAACGAACGCTTCAACATAAAAGAACAAAATTTGGGGAACCAAGTCGCCTTAGTGTACTGATCATTACCTGAAAGTATCATCCAGTTTGGGTGAATAAATATTTGCTGAGATTTCTGGAGATTCGTAATTTTGGGAAGCCTGGCAACCCCTTTCCATGAAAGTGTTTCTCTCCAGTCACTGCTTAGGGCTACATGAAGAGGAAACAAAACATAGAGATAGAACGTGAAACTACTTTATTGTGTCAAGTTTCAAGAAGCTAGCACAAACCGTGTTGGATTTAGAGTTCCAAATACATCTATCAATTTAGGAGAAAACAGAGTGAAACCAAAAATTTCAAACTGTTACTGGAAACGAACGCTTCAACATAGAAGAACGAAATCTGGGGAACCAAGTCGCCTTAGTGTACTGATCATTACCTGAAAGTATCATCCAGTTTGGGTGAAAAAATATTTGCTGAGATTTCTGGAGATTCGTAATTTTTGGAAGCTTGGCAACCCCTTTCCATGAAAGTGTTTCTCGCCAGTCACTGCTTAGGGCTACATCAAGAGGAAACAAAACATAGAGATAGAACGTGAAACTACTTTATTGTGTCGTTTCAAGAAGCTAGCACAAACCGAGTTGGATTTAGAGTTCCAAATACATCTATCAATATAGGAGAAAACAGAGTGAAACCTAAAAATTCAAACTGTTACTGGAAACGAACGCTTCAACATAGAAGAACGAAATTTGGGGAACCAAGTCGCCTTAGTGTAATGATCATTACCTGAAAGTATCATCCAGTTTGGGTGAAAAAATATTTGCTGAGATTTCTGGAGATTCGTAATTTTGGGAAGCCTGTCAACCCCTTTCCATGAAAGTGTTTCTTGCCAATCACTGCTTAGGGCTACATCAAGAGGAAACAAAACATAGAGATAGAACATGAAACTACTTTATTGTGTCAAGTTTCAAGAAGCTAGAACAAACCGTGTTGGATTTAGAGTTCCAAATACATCTATCAATATAGGAGAAAACAGAGTGAAAGCTAAAAATTCAAACTGTTACTGGAAACGAACGCTTCAACATAGAAGAACGAAATTTGGGGAACCAAGTCGCCTCAGTGTACTGATCATTACCTAAAAGTATCATCCAGTTTGGGTGAAAAAATATTTGCTGAGATTTCTGGAGATTCGTAAATTTGGGAAGCTAGGCAACCCCTTTCCATGAAAGTGTTTCTCGCCAGTCACTGCTTAGGGCTACATCAAGAGGAAACAAAACATAGAGATAGAACGTGAAACTACTTATTGTGTCAAGTTTCAAGAAGCTAGCACAAACCGTGTTGGATTTAGAGTTCCAAATACATCTATCAATATAGGAGAAAACAGAGTGAAACCTAAAAATTCAAACTGTTACTGGAAACGAACGCTTCAACATAGAAGAACGAAATTTGGGGAACCAAGTCGCCTTAGTGTACTGATCATTACCTGAAAGTATCATCCAGTTTGGGTGAAAAAATATTTGCTGAGATTTCTGGAGATTCGTAATTTTTGGAAGCTTGGCAACCCCTTTCCATGAAAGTGTTTCTCGCCATTCACTGCTTAGGGCTACATCAAGAGGAAACAAAACATAGAGATACAACCTGAAACTACTTTATTGTGTCAAGTTTCAAGAAGCTAGCACAAACCGTGTTGGATTTAGAGTTCCAAATACATCTATCAATATAGGAGAAAAAAGAGTGAAACCTAAAAATTCAAACTGTTACTGGAAACGAACACTTCAACATAGAAGAACGAAATCTGGGGTACCAAGTCGCCTTAGTGTACTGATCATTACTTGAAAGTATCATCCAGTTTGGGTGAAAAAATATTTGCTGAGATTTCTGGAGATTCGTAATTTTGGGAAGCCTGGCAACCCCTTTCCATGAAAGTGTTTCTCTCCAGTCACTGCTTAGGGCTACATGAAGAGGAAACAAAACATAGAGATAGAACGTGAAACTACTTTATTGTGTCAAGTTTCAAGAAGCTAGCACAAACCGTGTTGGATTTAGAGTTCCAAATACATCTATCAATTTAGGAGAAAACAGAGTGAAACCAAAAAATTCAAACTGTTACTGGAAACGAACGCTTCAACATAGAAGAACGAAATCTGGGGAACCAAGTCGCCTTAGTGTACTGATCATTACCTGAAAGTATCATCCAGTTTGGGTGAAAAAATATTTGCTGAGATTTCTGGAGATTCGTAATTTTTGGAAGCTTGGCAACCCCTTTCCATGAAAGTGTTTCTCGCCAGTCACTGCTTAGGGCTACATCAAGAGGAAACAAAACATAGAGATATAACGTGAAACTACTTTATTGTGTCGTTTCAAGAAGCTAGCACAAACCGTGTTGGATTTAGAGTTCCAAATACATCTATCAATATAGGAAAAAACAGAGTGAAACCTAAAAATTCAAACTGTTACTGGAAACGAACGCTTCAACATAGAAGAACGAAATTTGGGGAACCAAGTCGCCTTAGTGTACTGATCATTACCTGAAAGTATCATCCAGTTTGGGTGAAAAAATATTTGCTGAGATTTCTGGAGATTCGTAATTTTGGGAAGCCTGTCAACCCCTTTCCATGAAAGTGTTTCTCGCCAGTCACTGCTTAGGGCTACATCAAGAGGAAACAAAACATAGAGATAGAACATGAAACTACTTTATTGTGTCAAGTTTCAAGAAGCTAGCACAAACCGTGTTGGATTTAGAGTTCCAAATACATCTATCAATATAGGAGAAAACAGAGTGAAAGCTAAAAATTCAAACTGTTACTGGAAACGAATGCTTCAACATAGAAGAACGAAATTTGGGGAACCAAGTCACCTTAGTGTACTGATCATCACCTGAAAGTATCATCCAGATTGGGTGAAAAAACATTTGCTGAGATTTCTGGAGATTCGTAATTTTGGGAAGCTTGGCAACCCCTTTCCATGAAAGTGTTTCTCGCCAGGCAGCGCTTAAGGCTACATCAAGAGGAAACAAAACATAGAGATAGAACGTAAAACTACTTTATAGTGTCAAGTTTCAAGAAGCTAGCACAAACCGTGTTGGATTTAGAGTTCCAAATACATCTATCAATATAGGAGAAAACAGAGTGAAACCTAAAAATTCAAACTGTTACTGGAAACGAACTCTTCAACATAGAAGAACGAAATTTGGGGAACCAAGTCACCTTAGTGTACTGATCATTACCTGAAAGTATCATCCAGTTTGGGTGAAAAAATATTTGCTGAGATTTCTGGAGTTTCGTAATTTTGGGAAGCTTGTCAACCCCTTTCCATGAAAGTGTTTCTCGCCAGTCACTGCTTAGGGCTACATCAAGAGGAAACAAAACATAGAGATAGAACATGAAACTACTTTATTGTGTCAAGTTTCAAGAAGCTAGCACAAACCGTGTTGGATTTAGAGTTCCAAATACATCTATCTATATAGGAGAAAACAGAGTGAAACCTAAAAATTCAAACTGTTACTGGAAACGAACGCTTCAACATAGAAGAACGAAATTTGGGGAACCAAGTCGCCTCAGTGTACTGATCATTACCTGAAAGTATCATCCAGTTTGGGTGAAAAAATATTTGCTGAGATTTCTGGAGATTCGTAATTTTGCAAAGCCTGGCATCCCCTTTCCATGAAAGTGTTTCTCGCCAGTCACTGCTTAGGGCTACATCAAGAGGAAACAAAACATAGAGATAGAACGTGAAACTACTTTATTGTGTCAAGTTTCAAGAAGCTAGCACAAACTGTGTTGGATTTAGAGTTCCAAATACATCTATCAATATAGGAGAAAACAGAGTGAAACCTAAAAATTCAAACTGTTACTGTAAACGAACGCTTCAACATAGAAGAACGAAATCTGGGGAACCAAGTCGCCTTAGTGTACTGATCATTACCTGAAAGTATCATCCAGTTTGGGTGAAAAAATATTTGCTGAGATTTCTGGAGATTCGTAATTTTTGGAAGCTTGGCAACCCCTTTACATGAAAGAGTTTCTCGCCAGTCACTGCTTAGAGCTACATCAAGAGGAAACAAAACATAGAGATAGAACGTGAAACAACTTTATTGTGTCAAGTTTCAAGAAGCTAGCACAAACGTGTTGGATTTAGAGTTCCAAATACATCTATGAATATAGGAGAAAACAGAGTGAAACCTAAAAATTCAAACTGTTACTGTAAACGAACGCTTCAACATAGAAGAACGAAATTTGGGGAACCAAGTCGCCTTAGTATACTGATCATTACCTGAAAGTATCATCCAGTTTGGGTGAAAAAATATTTCCTGAGATTTCTGGAGATTCGTAATTTTGGGACGCTTGGCAACCCCTTTCCATGAAAGTGTTTCTCGCCATTCACTGCTTAGGGCTACATCAAGAGGAAACAAAACATAGAGATAGAACGTGAAACTACTTTATTGTGTCAAGTTTCAAGAAGCTAGCACAAACCGTGTTGGATTTAGAGTTCCAAATACATCTATCAATACAGGAGAAAACAGAGTGAAACCTAAAAATTCAAACTGTTACTGGAAACGAACGCTTCAACATAGAAGAACGAAATCTGGGGAACCAAGTCGCCTTAGTGTACTGATCATTACCTGAAAGTATCATCCATTTTGGGTGAAAAAATATTTGCTGAGATTTCTGGAGATTCATAATTTTTGGAAGCTTGGCAACCCCTTTCCATGAAAGTGTTTCTCGCCAGTCACTGCTTAGGGCTACATGAAGAGGAAACAATACATAGAGATAGAAGGTGAAACCACTTTATTGTGTCAACTTTCAAGAAGCTAGCACAAACCGTGTTGGATTTAGAGTTCCAAATACATCTATCAATATAGGAGAAAACAGAGTGAAACCTAAAAATTCAAACTGTTACTGTAAACGAACGCTTCAATATAGAAGAACGAAATTTGGGGAACCAAGTCGCCTTAGTGTACTGATCATTACCTGAAAGTATCATCCAGTTTGGGTGAAAAAATATTTCCTGAGATTTCTGGAGATTCGTAATTTTGGGAAGCTTGGCAATCCCTTTCCATGAAAGTGTTACTCGCCAGTCACTGCTTAGGGCTACATCAAGAGGAAACAAAACATAGAGATAGAACGTGAAACTACTTTATTGTGTCAAGTTTCAAGAAGCTAGCACAAACCGTGTTGGATTTAGAGTTCCAAATACATCTATCAATATAGGAGAAAACAGAGTGAAACCTAAAAATTCAAACTGTTACTGGAAACGAACGCTTCAACATAGAAGAACGAAATCTGGGGAACAAAGTCGCCTTAGTGTACTGATCATTACCTGAAAATATCATCCATTTTGGGTGAAAAAATATTTGCTGAGATTTCTGGAGATTCGTAATTTCTGGAAGCTTGGCAACCCCTTTCCATGAAAGTGTTTCTTGCCAGTCACTGCTTAGGGCTACATCATGAGGAAACAAAACATAGAGATAGAACGTGAAACTACTTTATTGTGTCAAGTTTCAAGAAGCTAGCACAAACCATGTTGGATTTACAGTTCCAAATACATCTATCAATATAGGAGAAAACAGAGTGAAACCTAAAAATTCAAACTGTACTGGAAACGAACGCTTCAACATAGAACGAAATTTGGGGAACCAAGTCGCCTTAGTGTACTGATCATTACCTTAAAATATCATCCAGTTTGGGTGAAAAAATATTTGCTGAGATTTCTGGAGATTCGTAATTTTTGGAAGCTTGGCAACCCCTTTCCATGAAAGTGTTTCTCGCCAGTCACTGCTTACGGCTACATCAAGCGGAAACAAAACATAGAGATAGAACGTGAAACTACTTTATTGTGTCGTTTCAAGAAGCTAGCAAAAACCGTGTTGGATTTAGAGTTCCAAATACATCTATCAATATAGGAAAAAACAGAGTGAATCCTAAAAATTCAAACTGTTACTGGAAACGAACGCTTCAACATAGAAGAACGAAATTTGGGGAACCAAGTCGCCTTAGTGTACTGATCATTACCTGAAAGTATCATCCAGTTTGGGTGAAAAAATATTTGCTGAGATTTCTGGAGATTCGTAAATTTGGGAAGCTAGGCAACCCCTTTCCATGAAAGTGTTTCTCGACAGTCACTGCTTAGGACTACATCAAGAGGAAACAAAACATAGAGATAGAACGTGAAACTACTTTATTGTGTCAAGTTTCAAGAAGCTAGCACAAACCGTGTTGGATTTAGAGTTCCAAATACATCTATCAATATAGGAGAAAACAGAGTGAAACCTAAAAATTCATACTGTTACTGGAAACGAACGCTTCAACATAGAAGAACGAAATTTGGGGAACCAAGTCGCCTTAGTGTACTGATCATTACCTGAAAGTATCATCCAGTTTGGGTGAAAAAATATTTGCTGAGATTTCTGGAGATTCGTATTTTGGGAAGCTTGCCAACCCCTTTCCATGAAAGTGTTTCTCGCCAGTCACTGCTTAGGACTACATCAAGAGGAAACAAAACATAGAGATAGAACGTGAAACTACTTTATTGTGTCAAGTTTCAAGAACCTAGCACAAACCGTGTTGGATTTAGAGTTCCAAATACATCTATCAATATAGGAGAAAACAGAGTGAAACCTAAAAATTCAAACTGTTACTGGAAACGAACGCTTCAACATAGAAGAACGAAATCTGGGGAACCAAGTCGCCTTAGTGTACTGATCATTACCTGAAAGTATCATCCATTTTGGGTGAAAAAATATTTGCTGAGATTTCTGGAGATTCATAATTTTTGGAAGCTTGGCAACCCCTTTCCATGAAAGTGTTTCTCGCCAGTCACTGCTTAGGGCTACATGAAGAGGAAACAATACATAGAGATAGAAGGTGAAACCACTTTATTGTGTCAACTTTCAAGAAGCTAGCACAAACCGTGTTGGATTTAGAGTTCCAAATACATCTATCAATATAGGAGAAAACAGAGTGAAACCTAAAAATTCAAACTGTTACTGTAAACGAACGCTTCAATATAGAAGAACGAAATTTGGGGAACCAAGTCGCCTTAGTGTACTGATCATTACCTGAAAGTATCATCCAGTTTGGGTGAAAAAATATTTCCTGAGATTTCTGGAGATTCGTAATTTTGGGAAGCTTGGCAATCCCTTTCCATGAAAGTGTTACTCGCCAGTCACTGCTTAGGGCTACATCAAGAGGAAACAAAACATAGAGATAGAACGTGAAACTACTTTATTGTGTCAAGTTTCAAGAAGCTAGCACAAACCGTGTTGGATTTAGAGTTCCAAATACATCTATCAATATAGGAGAAAACAGAGTGAAACCTAAAAATTCAAACTGTTACTGGAAACGAACGCTTCAACATAGAAGAACGAAATCTGGGGAACAAAGTCGCCTTAGTGTACTGATCATTACCTGAAAATATCATCCATTTTGGGTGAAAAAATATTTGCTGAGATTTCTGGAGATTCGTAATTTCTGGAAGCTTGGCAACCCCTTTCCATGAAAGTGTTTCTTGCCAGTCACTGCTTAGGGCTACATCATGAGGAAACAAAACATAGAGATAGAACGTGAAACTACTTTATTGTGTCAAGTTTCAAGAAGCTAGCACAAACCATGTTGGATTTACAGTTCCAAATACATCTATCAATATAGGAGAAAACAGAGTGAAACCTAAAAATTCAAACTGTACTGGAAACGAACGCTTCAACATAGAACGAAATTTGGGGAACCAAGTCGCCTTAGTGTACTGATCATTACCTTAAAATATCATCCAGTTTGGGTGAAAAAATATTTGCTGAGATTTCTGGAGATTCGTAATTTTTGGAAGCTTGGCAACCCCTTTCCATGAAAGTGTTTCTCGCCAGTCACTGCTTACGGCTACATCAAGCGGAAACAAAACATAGAGATAGAACGTGAAACTACTTTATTGTGTCGTTTCAAGAAGCTAGCAAAAACCGTGTTGGATTTAGAGTTCCAAATACATCTATCAATATAGGAAAAAACAGAGTGAATCCTAAAAATTCAAACTGTTACTGGAAACGAACGCTTCAACATAGAAGAACGAAATTTGGGGAACCAAGTCGCCTTAGTGTACTGATCATTACCTGAAAGTATCATCCAGTTTGGGTGAAAAAATATTTGCTGAGATTTCTGGAGATTCGTAAATTTGGGAAGCTAGGCAACCCCTTTCCATGAAAGTGTTTCTCGACAGTCACTGCTTAGGACTACATCAAGAGGAAACAAAACATAGAGATAGAACGTGAAACTACTTTATTGTGTCAAGTTTCAAGAAGCTAGCACAAACCGTGTTGGATTTAGAGTTCCAAATACATCTATCAATATAGGAGAAAACAGAGTGAAACCTAAAAATTCATACTGTTACTGGAAACGAACGCTTCAACATAGAAGAACGAAATTTGGGGAACCAAGTCGCCTTAGTGTACTGATCATTACCTGAAAGTATCATCCAGTTTGGGTGAAAAAATATTTGCTGAGATTTCTGGAGATTCGTATTTTGGGAAGCTTGCCAACCCCTTTCCATGAAAGTGTTTCTCGCCAGTCACTGCTTAGGACTACATCAAGAGGAAACAAAACATAGAGATAGAACGTGAAACTACTTTATTGTGTCAAGTTTCAAGAACCTAGCACAAACCGTGTTGGATTTAGAGTTCCAAATACATCTATCAATATAGGAGAAAACAGAGTGAAACCTAAAAATTCAAACTGTTACTGGAAACGAACGCTTCAACATAGAAGAACGAAATCTGGGGAACCAAGTCGCCTTAGTGTACTGATCATTACCTGAAAGTATCATCCAGTTTGGGTGAAAAAATATTTGCTGAGATTTCTGGAGATTCGTAATTTTGGGAAGCCTGGCAACCCCTTTCCATGAAAGTGTTTCTCGCCAGTCACTGCTTAGGGCTACATCAAGAGGAAACAAAACATAGAGATAGAACGTGAAACTACTTTATTGTGTCAAGTTTCAAGAAGCTAGCACAAACCGTGTTGGATTTAGAGTTCCAAATACATCTATCAATATAGGAGAAAACAGAGTGAAACCTAAAAATTCAAACTGTTACTGGAAACGAACGCTTCAACATAGAAGAACGAAATCTGGGGAACCAAGTTGCCTTAGTGTACTGATCATTACCTGAAAGTATCATCCAGTTTGGGTGAAAAAATATTTGCTGAGATTTCTGGAGATTCGTAATTTTGGGAAGCCTGGCAACCCCTTTCCATGAAAGTGTTTCTCGCCAGTCACTGCTTAGGGCTACATCAAGAGGAAACAAAACATAGAGATAGAAGGTGAAACTACTTTATTGTGTCAAGTTTCAAGAAGCTAGCACAAACCGTGTTGGATTTAGAGTTCCAAATACATCTATGAATATAGGAGAAAACAGAGTGAAACCTAAAAATTCAAACTGTTACTGGAAACGAACGCTTCAACATAGAAGAACGAAATTTGGGGAACCAAGTCGCCTTAGTGTACTGATCATTACCTGAAAGTATCATCCAGTTTGGGTGAAAAAATATTTGCTGAGATTTCTGGAGATTCGTAATTTTGGGAAGCTTGGCAACCCCTTTCCATGAAAGTGTTTCTCGCCAGTCACTGCTTAGGGCTACATCAAGAGGAAACAAAACATAGAGACAGAACGTGAAACTACTTTATTGTGTCAAGTTTCAAGAAGCTAGCACAAACCGTGTTGGATTTAGAGTTCCAAATACATCTATCAATATAGGAGAAAACAGAGTGAAACCTAAAAATTCATACTGTTACTGGAAACGAACGCTTCAACATAGAAGAACGAAATTTGGGGAACCAAGTCGCCTTAGTGTACTGATCATTACCTGAAAGTATCATCCAGTTTGGGTGAAAAAATATTTGCTGAGATTTCTGGAGATTCGTAATTTTGGGAAGCTTGCCAACCCCTTTCCATGAAAGTGTTTCTCGCCAGTCACTGCTTAGGACTACATCAAGAGGAAACAAAACGTAGAGATAGAAGGTGAAACTACTTTATTGTGTCAAGTTTCAAGAACCTAGCACAAACCGTGTTGGATTTAGAGTTCCAAATACATCTATCAATATAGGAGAAAACAGAGTGAAACCTAAAAATTCAAACTGTTACTGGAAACGAACGCTTCAACATAGAATAACGAAATTTGGGGAACCAAGTCGCCTTAGTGTACTGATCATGACCTGAAAGTATCATCCAGTTTGGGTGAAAAAATATTTGCTGAGATTTCTGGAGATTCGTAATTTTGGGAAGCCTGGCAACCCCTTTCCATGAAAGTGTTTCTCGCCAGTCACTGCTTAGGGCTACATCAAGAGGAAACAAAACATAGAGATAGAACGTGAAACTACTTTATTGTGTCAAGTTTCAAGAAGCTAGCACAAACCGTGTTGGATTTAGAGTTCCAAATACATCTATGAATATAGGAGAAAACAGAGTGAAACCTAAAAATTCAAACTGTTACTGGAAACGAACGCTTCAACATAGAAGAACGAAATTTGGGGAACCAAGTCACCTTAGTGTACTGATCATTACCTGAAAGTATCATCCAGTTTGGGTGAAAAAATATTTGCTGAGATTTCTGGAGATTCGTAATTTTGGGAAGCCTGGCAACCCCTTTCCATGAAAGTGTTTCTCGCCAGTCACTGCTTAGGGCTACATCAAGAGGAAACAAAACATAGAGATAGAAGGTGAAACTACTTTATTGTGTCAAGTTTCAAGAAGCTAGCACAAACCGTGTTGGATTTAGAGTTCCAAATACATCTATGAATATAGGAGAAAACAGAGTGAAACCTAAAAATTCAAACTGTTACTGGAAACGAACGCTTCAACATAGAAGAACGAAATTTGGGGAACCAAGTCGCCTTAGTGTACTGATCATTACCTGAAAGTATCATCCAGTTTGGGTGAAAAAATATTTGCTGAGATTTCTGGAGATTCGTAATTTTGGGAAGCTTGGCAACGCCTTTCCATGAAAGTGTTTCTCGCCAGTCACTGCTTAGGGCTACATCAAGAGGAAACAAAACATAGAGACAGAACGTGAAACTACTTTATTGTGTCAAGTTTCAAGAAGCTAGCACAAACCGTGTTGGATTTAGAGTTCCAAATACATCTATCAATATAGGAGAAAACAGAGTGAAACCTAAAAATTCATACTGTTACTGGAAACGAACGCTTCAACATAGAAGAACGAAATTTGGGGAACCAAGTCGCCTTAGTGTACTGATCATTACCTGAAAGTATCATCCAGTTTGGGTGAAAAAATATTTGCTGATATTTCTGGAGATTCGTAATTTTGGGAAGCTTGCCAACCCCTTTCCATGAAAGTGTTTCTCGCCAGTCACTGCTTAGGACTACATCAAGAGGAAACAAAACATAGAGATAGAACGTGAAACTACTTTATTGTGTCAAGTTTCAAGAACCTAGCACAAACCGTGTTGGATTTAGAGTTCCAAATACATCTATCAATATAGGAGAAAACAGAGTGAAACCTAAAAATTCAAACTGTTACTGGAAACGAACGCTTCAACATAGAAGAACGAAATTTCGGGAACCAAGTCGCCTTAGTGTACTGATCATGACCTGAAAGTATCATCCAGTTTGGGTGAAAGAATATTTGCTGAGATTTCTGGAGATTCGTAATTTTGGGAAGCCTGGCAACCCCTTTCCATGAAAGTGTTTCTCGCCAGTCACTGCTTAGGGCTACATCAAGAGGAAACAAAACATAGAGATAGAACATGAAACTACTTTATTGTGTCAAGTTTCAAGAAGCTAGCACAAACCGTGTTGGATTTAGAGTTCCAAATACATCTATCAATATAGGAGAAAACAGAGTGAAACCTAAAAATTCAAACTTTTACTGGAAACGAACGCTTCAACATAGAAGAACGAAATTTGGGGAACCATGTCGCCTTAGTGTACTGATCATTACCTGAAAGTATCATCCAGTTTTGGTGAAAAAATATTTGCTGAGATTTCTGGAGATTCGTAATTTTTGGAAGCTTGGCAACCCCTTTCCATGAAAGTGTTTCTCGCCAGTCACTGCTTACGGCTACATCAAGAGGAAACAAAACATAGTGATAGAACGTGAAACTACTTTATTGTGTCAAGTTTCAAGAAGCTAGCACAAACCGTGTTGGATTTAGAGTTCCAAATACATCTATGAATATAGGAGAAAACAGAGTGAAACCTAAAAATTCAAACTGTTACTGGAAACGAACGCTTCAACATAGAAGAACGAAATTTGGGGAACCAAGTCGCCTTAGTGTTCTGATCATTACCTGAAAGTATCATCCAGTTTGGGTGAAAAAATATTTGCTGAGATTTCTGGAGATTCGTAATTTTTGGAAGCTTGGCAACCCCTTTCCATGAAAGTGTTTCTCACCAGTCACTGCTTAGGGCTACATCAAGAGGAAAAAAAACATAGAGATAGAACGTGAAACTACTTTATTGTGTCAAGTTTCAAGAAGCTAGCACAAACCGTGTTGGATTTAGAGTTCCAAATACATCTATGAATATAGGAGAAAACAGAGTGAAACCTAAAAATTCAAACTGTTACTGGAAACGAACGCTTCAACATAGAAGAACGAAATTTGGGGAACCAAGTCGCCTTAGTGTACTGATCATTACCTGAAAGTATCATCCAGTTTGGGTGAAAAAATATTTGCTGAGATTTCTGGAGATTCGTAATTTTTGGAAGCTTGGCAACCCCTTTCCATGAAAGTGTTTCTCGCCATTCACTGCTTAGGGCTACATCAAGAGGAAACAAAACATAGAGATAGAACGTGAAACTACTTTATTGTGTCAAGTTTCAAGAAGCTAGCACAAACCGTGTTGGATTTAGAGTTCCAAATACATCTATCAATATAGGAGAAAACAGAGTGAAACCTAAAAATTCAAACTGTTACTGGAAACGAACGCTTCAACATAGAAGAATGAAATTTGGGGAACCAAGTCACCTTAGTGTACTGATCATTACCTGAAAGTATCATCCAGTTTTGGTGAAAAAATATTTGCTCAGATTTCTGGAGATTCGTAATTTTTGGAAGCTTGGCAACCCTTTTCCATGAAAGTGTTTCTCGCCAGTCATTGCTTAGGGCTACATGAAGAGGAAACAAAACATAGAGATAGAACGTGAAACTACTTTATTGTGTCAAGTTTCAAGAAGCTAGCACAAACTGTGTTTTATTTAGAGTTCCAAATACATCTATCAATATAGGAGAAAACAGAGTGAAACCTAAAAATTCAAACTGTTACTGGAAACGTACGCTTCAACATAGAAGAACGAAATTTGGGGAACCAAGTCGCCTTAGTGTACTGATCATTACCTGAAAGTATCATCCAGTTTGGGTGAAAAAAATATTTGCTGAGATTTCTGGAGATTCGTAATTTTTGGAAGCTTGGCAACCCCTTTCCATGAAAGTGTTTCTCGCCAGTCACTGCTTACGGCTACATCAAGAGGAAACAAAACATAGAGATAGAACGTGAAACTACTTTATTGTGTCAAGTTTCAAGAAGCTAGCACAAACCGTGTTGGATTTAGAGTTTTAAATACATCTATGAATATAGGAGAAAACAGAGTGAAACCTAAAAATTCAAACTGTTACTGGAAACGAACGCTTCAACATAGAAGAACGAAATCTGGGGAACCAAGTCGCCTTAGTGTACTGATCATTACCTGAAAGTATCATCCAGTTTGGGTGAAAAAATATTTGCTGAGATTTCTGGAGATTCGTAATTTTGGGAAGCTTGGCAACCCCTTTCCATGAAAGTGTTTCTCGCCAGTCACTGCTTAGGGCTACATCAAGAGGAAACAAAACATAGAGACAGAACGTGAAACTACTTTATTGTGTCAAGTTTCAAGAAGCTAGCACAAACCGTGTTGGATTTAGAGTTCCAAATACATCTATCAATATAGGAGAAAACAGAGTGAAACCTAAAAATTCATACTGTTACTGGAAACGAACGCTTCAACATAGAAGAACGAAATTTGGGGAACCAAGTCGCCTTAGTGTACAGATCATTACCTGAAAGTATCATCCAGTTTGGGTGAAAAAATATTTGCTGAGATTTCTGGAGATTCGTAATTTTGGGAAGCTTGCCAACCCCTTTCCATGAAAGTGTTTCTCGCCAGTCACTGCTTAGGACTACATCAAGAGGAAACAAAACATAGAGATAGAAGGTGAAACTACTTTATTGTGTCAAGTTTCAAGAAGCTAGCACAAACCGTGTTGGATTTAGAGTTCCAAATACATCTATCAATATAGGAGAAAACAGACTGAAACCTAAAAATTCAAACTGTTACTGGAAACGAACGCTTCAACATAGAAGAACGAAATTTGGGGAACCAAGTCGCCTTAGTGTACTGATCATGACCTGAAAGTATCATCCAGTTTGGGTGAAAAAATATTTGCTGAGATTTCTGGAGATTCGTCATTTTGGGAAGCCTGGCAACCCCTTTCCATGAAAGTGTTTCTCGCCAGTCACTGCTTAGGGCTACATCAAGAGGAAACAAAACATAGAGATAGAACGTGAAACTACTTTATTGTGTCAAGTTTCAAGAAGCTAGCACAAACCGTGTTGGATTTTGTGTTCCAAATACATCTATCAATATATGAGAAAACAGAGTGAAACCTAAAAATTCAAACAGTTACTGGAAACGAACGCTTCAACATAGAAGAATGAAATTTGGGGAACCAAGTCGCCTTCGTGTACTGATCATTACCTGAAAGTATCATCCAGTTTTGGTGAAAAAATATTTGCTGAGATTTCTGGAGATTCATAATTTTTGGAAGCTTGGCAACCCCTTTCCATGAAAGTGTTTCTCGCCAGTCACTGCTTAGGGCTACATCAAGAGGAAACAAAACATAGAGATAGAACGTGAAACTACTTTATTGTGTCAAGTTTCAAGAAGCTAGCACAAACCGTGTTGGATTTAGAGTTCCAAATACATCTATGAATATAGGAGAAAACAGAGTGAAACCTAAAAATTCAAACTGTTACTGGAAACGAACGCTTCAACATAGAAGAACGAAATCTGGGGAACCAAGTCGCCTTAGTGTACTGATCATTACCTGAAAGTATCATCCAGTTTGGGTGAAAAAATATTTGCTGAGATTTCTGGAGATTCGTAATTTTGGGAAGCCTGGCAACCCCTTTCCATGAAAGTGTTTCTCGCCAGTCACTGCTTAGGGCTACATCAAGAGGAAACAAAACATAGAGATAGAAGGTGAAACTACTTTATTGTGTCAAGTTTCAAGAAGCTAGCACAAACCGTGTTGGATTTAGAGTTCCAAATACATCTATCAATATAGGAGAAAACAGAGTGAAACCTAAAAATTCAAACTGTTACTGGAAACGAACGCTTCAACATAGAATAACGAAATTTGGGGAACCAAGTCGCCTTAGTGTACTGATCATTACCTGAAAGTATCATCCAGTTTGGGTGAAAAAATATTTGCTGAGATTTCTGCAGATTAGTAATTTTGCAAAGCCTGGCAACCCCTTTCCATGAAAGTGTTTCTCGCCAGTCACTGCTTAGGGCTACATCAAGAGGAAAAAAAACATAGAGATAGAAGGTGAAACTACTTTATTGCGTCAAGTTTCAAGAAGCTAGCACAAACCGTGTTGGATTTAGAGTTCCAAATACATCTATGAATATAGGAGAAAACAGAGTGAAACCTAAAAATTCAAACTGTTACTGGAAACGAACGCTTCAAAATAGAATAACGAAATTTGGGGAACCAAGTCGCCTTAGTGTACTGATCATGACCTGAAAGTATCATCCAGTTTGGGTGAAAAAATATTTGCTGAGATTTCTGGAGATTCGTAATTTTGGGAAGCTTGGCAACCCCTTTCTTGAAAGTGTTCCTCGCCAGTCACTGCTTAGGGCTACATCAAGAGGAAACAAAACGTAGAGATAGAACGTGAAACTACTTTATTGTGTCAAGTTTCAAGAAGCTAGCACAATCCGTGTTGAATTTAGAGTTCCAAATACATCTATCAATATAGGAGAAAACAGAGTGAAACCTAAAAATTCAAACTGTTACTGGAAACGAACGCTTCAACATAGAAGAACGAAATTTGGGGAACCAAGTCGCTTAGTGTACTGATCATGACCTGAAAGTATCATCCAGTTTGGGTGAAAAAATATTTGCTGAGATTTCTGGAGATTCGTAATTTTGGGAAGCTTGGCAACCCCTTTCCATGAAAGTGTTTCTCGCCAGTCACTGCTTAGGACTACATCAAGAGGAAACAAAACATAGAGATAGAAGGTGAAACTACTTTATTGTGTCAAGTTTCAAGAACCTAGCACAAACCGTGTTGGATTTAGAGTTCCAAATACATCTATCAATATAGGAGAAAACAGAGTGAAACCTAAAAATTCAAACTGTTACTGGAAACGAACGCTTCAACATAGAATAACGAAATTTGGGGAACCAAGTCGCCTTAGTGTACTGATCATGACCTGAAAGTATCATCCAGTTTGGGTGAAAAAATATTTGCTGAGATTTCTGGAGATTCATAATTTTTGGAAGCTTGGCAACCCCTTTCCATGAAAGTGTTTCTCGCCAGTCACTGCTTAGGGCTACATGAAGAGGAAACAAAACATAGAGATAGAACGTGAAACTACTTTATTGTGTCAAGTTTCAAGAAGCTAGCACAAACCGTGTTGGATTTAGAGTTCCAAATACATCTATGAATATAGGAGAAAACAGAGTGAAACCTAAAAATTCAAACTGTTACTGGAAACGAACGCTTCAACATAGAAGAACGAAATCTGGGGAACCAAGTCGCCTTAGTGTACTGATCATTACCTGAAAGTATCATCCAGTTTGGGTGAAAAAATATTTGCTGAGATTTCTGGAGATTCGTAATTTTGGGAAGCCTGGCAACCCCTTTCCATGAAAGTGTTTCTCGCCAGTCACTGCTTAGGGCTACATCAAGAGGAAACAAAACATAGAGATAGAAGGTGAAACTACTTTATTGTGTCAAGTTTCAAGAAGCTAGCACAAACCGTGTTGGATTTAGAGTTCCAAATACATCTATCAATATAGGAGAAAACAGAGTGAAACCTAAAAATTCAAACTGTTACTGGAAACGAACGCTTCAACATAGAATAACGAAATTTGGGGAACCAATTCGCCTTAGTGTACTGATCATTACCTGAAAGTATCATCCAGTTTGGGTGAAAAAATATTTGCTGAGATTTCTGGAGATTAGTAATTTTGCAAAGCCTGGCAACCCCTTTCCATGAAAGTGTTTCTCGCCAGTCACTGCTTAGGGCTACATCAAGAGGAAACAAAACATAGAGATAGAAGGTGAAACTACTTTATTGCGTCAAGTTTCAAGAAGCTAGCACAAACCGTGTTGGATTTAGAGTTCCAAATACATCTATGAATATAGGAGAAAACAGAGTGAAACCTAAAAATTCAAACTGTTACTGGAAACGAACGCTTCAACATAGAATAACGAAATTTGGGGAACCAAGTCGCCTTAGTGTACTGATCATTACCTGAAAGTATCATCCAGTTTGGGTGAAAAAATATTTGCTGAGATTTCTGGAGATTAGTAATTTTGCAAAGCCTGGCAACCCCTTTCCATGAAAGTGTTTCTCGCCAGTCACTGCTTAGGGCTACATCAAGAGGAAACAAAACATAGAGATAGAAGATGAAACTACTTTATTGTGTCAAGTTTCAAGAAGCTAGCACAAACCGTGTTGGATTTAGAGTTCCAAATACATCTATCAATATAGGAGAAAACAGAGTGAAACCTAAAAATTCAAACTGTTACTGGAAACGAACGCTTCAACATAGAAGAACGAAATTTGGGGAACCAAGTCGCTTAGTGTACTGATCATGACCTGAAAGTATCATCCAGTTTGGGTGAAAAAATATTTGCTGAGATTTCTGGAGATTCGTAATTTTTGGAAGCTTGGCAACCCCTTTCCATGAATGTGTTTCTCGCCAGTCACTGCTTAGTGCTACATCAAGAGGAAACAAAACATAGAGATAGAACGTGAAACTACTTTATTGTGTCAAGTTTCAAGAAGCTAGCACAAACCGTGTTGGATTTAGAGTTCCAAATACATCTATGAATATAGGAGAAAACAGAGTGAAACCTAAAAATTCAAACTGTTACTGGAAACGAACGCTTCAACATAGAAGAACGAAATTTGGGGAACCAAGTCGCCTTAGTATACTGATCATTACCTGAAAGTATCATCCAGTTTGGGTGAAAAAATATTTTCTGAGATTTCTGGAGATTCGTAATTTTGGGAAGCTTGGCAACCCCTTTCCATGAAAGTGTTTCTCGCCAGTCACTGCTTAGGGCTACATCAAGAGGAAACAAAACATAGAGATAGAACGTGAAACTAATTTATTGTGTCAAGTTTCAAGAAGCTAGCACAAACCGTGTTGGATTTAGAGTTCCAAATACATCTATCAATATAGGAGAAAACAGAGTGAAACCTAAAAATTCAAACTGTTACTGGAAACGAACACTTCAACATAGAAGAACGAAATCTGGGGAACCAAGTCGCCTTAGTGTACTAATCATTACCTGAAAGTATCATCCATTTTGGGTGAAAAAATATTTGCTGAGATTTCTGGAGATTCGTAATTTTTGGAAGCTTGGCAACCCCTTTCCATGAAAGTGTTTCTTGCCAGTCACTGCTTAGGGCTACATCATGAGGAAACAAAACATAGAGATAGAACGTGAAACTACTTTATTGTGTCAAGTTTCAAGAAGCTAGCACAAACCGTGTTGGATTTAGAGTTCCAAATACATCTATCAATATAGGAGAAAACAGAGTGAAACCTAAAAATTCAAACTGTACTGGAAACGAACGCTTCAACATAGAACGAAATTTGGGGAACCAAGTCGCCTTAGTCTACTGATCATTACCTGAAAGTATCATCCAGTTTGGGTGAAAAAATATTTGCTGAGATTTCTGGAGATTAGTAATTTTGCAAAGCCTGGCAACCCCTTTCCATGAAAGTGTTTCTCGCCAGTCACTGCTTAGGGCTACATCAAGAGGAAACAAAACATAGTGATAGAAGGTGAAACTACTTTATTGCGTCAAGTTTCAAGAAGCTAGCACAAACCGTGTTGGATTTAGAGTTCCAAATACATCTATGAATATAGGAGAAAACAGAGTGAAACCTAAAAATTCAAACTGTTACTGGAAACGAACGCTTCAACATAGAAGAACGAAATTTGGGGAACCAAGTCGCTTAGTGTACTGATCATGACCTGAAAGTATCATCCAGTTTGGGTGAAAAAATATTTGCTGAGATTTCTGGAGATTCGTAATTTTTGGAAGCTTGGCAACCCCTTTCCATGAAAGTGTTTCTCGCCAGTCACTGCTTAGTGCTACATCAAGAGGAAACAAAACATAGAGATAGAACGTGAAACTACTTTATTGTGTCAAGTTTCAAGAAGCTAGCACAAACCGTGTTGGATTTAGAGTTCCAAATACATCTATGAATATAGGAGAAAACAGAGTGAAACCTAAAAATTCAAACTGTTATTGGAAACGAACGCTTCAACATAGAAGAACGAAATTTGGGGAACCAAGTCGCATTAGTATACTGATCATTACCTGAAAGTATCATCCAGTTTGGGTGAAAAAATATTTTCTGAGATTTCTGGAGATTCGTAATTTTGGGAAGCTTGGCAACCCCTTTCCATGAAAGTGTTTCTCGCCAGTCACTGCTTAGGGCTACATCAAGAGGAAACAAAACATAGAGATAGAACGTGAAACTACTTTATTGTGTCAAGTTTCAAGAAGCTAGCACAAACCGTGTTGGATTTAGAGTTCCAAATACATCTATCAATATAGGAGAAAACAGAGTGAAACCTAAAAATTCAAACTGTACTGGAAACGAACGCTTCAACATAGAACGAAATTTGGGGAACCAAGTCGCCTTAGTGTACTGATCATTACCTGAAAGTATCATCCAGTTTGGGTGAAAAAATATTTGCTGAGATTTCTGGAGATTCGTAATTTTGGGAAGCTTGGCAACCCCTTTCCATGAAAGTGTTTCTCGCCAGTCACTGCTTAGGGCTACATCAAGAGGAAACAAAACATAGAGATAGAAGGTGAAACTACTTTATTGTGTCAAGTTTCAAGAAGCTAGCACAAACCGTGTTGGATTTAGAGTTCCAAATACATCTATGAATATAGGAGAAAACAGAGTGAAACCTAAAAATTCAAACTGTTACTGGAAACGAACGCTTCAACATAGAAGAACGAAATTTGGGGAACCAAGTCGCCGTAGTGTACTGATCATTACCTGAAAGTATCATCCAGTTTGGGTGAAAAAATATTTGCTGAGATTTCTGTAGATTCGTAATTTTGGGAAACTTGGCAACCCCTTTCCATGAAAGTGTTTCTCGCCAGTCACTGCTTAGGGCTACAAAAAGAGGAAACAAAACATAGAGATAGAACGTGAAACTACTTTATTGTGTCACGTTTCAAGAAGGTAGCACAAACCGTGTTGGATTTAGAGTTCCAAATACATCTATCAATATAGGAGAAAACAGAGTGAAACCTAAAAATTCAAACTGTTACTGGAAACGAACGCTTCAACATAGAAGAACGAAATCTGGGGAACCAAGTCGCCTTAGTGTACTGATCATTACCTGAAAGTATCATCCAGTTTGATTGAAAAAATATTTGCTGAGATTTCTTGAGATTCGTCATTTTGGGAAGCCTGGCAACCCCTTTCCATGAAAGGGTTTTTCGCCAGTCACTGCTTAGGGCTACATCAAGAGGAAACAAAACATAGAGATAGAACCTGAAACTACTTTATTGTGTCAAGTTTCAAGAAGCTAGCACAAACCGTGTTGGATTTAGAGTTCCAAATACATCTATGAATATAGGAGAAAACAGAGTGAAACCTAAAAATTCAAACTGTTACTGGAAACGAACGCTTCAACATAGAAGAACTAAATTTGGGGAACCAAGTCACCTTAGTGTACTGATCATTACCTGAAAGTATCATCCAGTTGGGGTGAAAAAATATTTGCTGAGATTTCTGGAGATTCGTCATTTTGGGAAGCCTGGCAACTACTTTCCATGAAAGTGTTTCTTGCCAGTCACTGCTTAGGGCTACATCAAGAGGAAACAAAACATAGAGATAGAACGTGAAACTACTTTATTGTGTCAAGTTTCAAGAAGCTAGCACAAACCGTGTTGGATTTAGAGTTCCAAATACATCTATCAATATAGGAGAAAACAGAGTGAAACCTAAAAATTCAAACTGTTACTGGAAACGAACGCTTCAACATAGAAGAACGAAATTTGGGGAACCAAGTCGCCTTAGTGTACTGATCATTACCTGAAAGTATCATCCAGTTTGGGTGAAAAAAATATTTGCTGAGATTTCTGGAGTTTCGTAATTTTGGGAAGCCTGGCAACCCCTTTCCATGAAATTGTTTCTCGCCAGTCACTGCTTAGGGCTACATCAAGAGGAAACAAAACATAGAGATAGAACCTGAAACTACTTTATTGTGTCAAGTTTCAAGAAGCTAGCACAAACCGTGTTGGATTTAGAGTTCCAAATACATCTATCAATATAGGAGAAAACAGAGTGAAACCTAAAAATTCAAACTGTTACTGGAAACGAACGCTTCAACATAGAAGAACGAAATTTGGGGAACCAAGTCGCTTTAGTGTACTGATCATTACCTGAAAGTATCATCCAGTTTGGGTGAAAAAATATTTGCTGAGATTTCTGGAGATTCGTAATTTTGGGAAGCTTGGCAACCCTTTTCCATGAAAGTGTTTCTCGCCAGTCACTGCTTAGGGCTACATCTAGAGGATACAAAACATAGAGATAGAACGTGAAACTACTTTATTGTGTCAAGTTTTAAGAAGGTAGCATAAACCGTGTTGGATTTAGAGTTCCAAAAACATCTATGAATATAGGAGAAGACAGAGTGAAACCTGAAAATTCAAACTGTTACTGCCAACGAACGATTTAACCTAGAAGAACGAAATTTGGTGAGCCAAGGGGGATTGGGGTACTGACTATTACATGTAAGTGTCATCAAGATTTGGTGAAAAAATGTGTGCTGAGATTTCAGGAAATTCGTAGTTTTTTGGAAGCTTGGCAACCCCTTTCCATGAAAGTGATTTGCGCCAGTCTCTGCTTAGGGCTACATCAATAGGAAACAAACCATAGAGTTAGATCATGGAACTTCTTTATTGTGTCAAGTTTCAAAGAGCTATCACAAACCGTGTTTGATTTAGATTTCCAACTACATGTTTCCACATAGGAGAAAACAGAGTGAAACCCCAAATTTAAAACTGTTACTGCCAACGAATGGTTTAACCTAGAAGAACAAAATTTGGAGATCCAAGGGGGATTGGGGTACTGACCATTACCTGAAAGGGTCATCAAGATTGGATGAAAAAATCTGTGCTGATATTTCAGGATACTCGTAGTTTTTTGGAAGCTTGGCAACCCCTTTCCATGAAAGTGATTTGCGCCAGTCTGTTCTTAGGGCTACATCAATAGGAAACAAACCATAGAGATAGAACTTGGAACTACTTTATTGTGTCAAGTTTCAAAGAGCTAGCACAAACCGTGTTTGATTTTGAGTTCCAACACATGTATTCATATAGGAGAAAACAGAGTGAAACCTCAAAATTAAAACTGTTACTGCCAACGAACGGTTTAACCTAGAAGAAAGAAATTTGGTGAGCCAAGTGGGATTGGGGTAATGATCATTACCTGTAAGTGTCAAAAAGATTGGGTGAAAAAATGTGTGCTGAGATTTCAGGAAACTCGTAGTTTTTAGGAAGCTTGGCAACCCCTTTCCATGAAAGTGATTTGCGCCAGTCTCTGCTTAGGGCTACATCAATAGGAAACAAAACATAGAGATAGAACTTGGAACTACTTTATTGTGTCAAGTTTCAAGAAGCTAGCACAAACCGTGTTGAATTTAGAGTTCCAAATACATCTATCAATACAGGAGAAAACAGAGTGAAACCTAAAAATTCAAACTGTTACTGGAAACGATCGCTTCAACATAGAAGAACGAAATTTGGGGAACCAAGTCGCCTTAGTGTACTGATCATTACCTGAAAGTATCATCCAGTTTGGGTGAAAAAATATTTGCTGAGATTTCTGGAGATTCGTAATTTTTGGAAGCTTGGCAACCCCTTTCCATGAAAGTGTTTCTCGCCAGTCACTGCTTAGGGCTACATCAAGAGGAAACAAAACATAGAGATAGAACCTGAAACTACTTTATTGTGTCAAGTTTCAAGAAGCTAGCACAAACCGTGTTGGATTTAGAGTTCCAAATACATCTATCAATATAGGAGAAAACAGAGTGAAACCTAAAAATTCAAACTGTTCCTGGAAACGAACGCTTCAACATAGAAGAACGAAATTTGGTGAACCAAGTCGCCATAGTGTACTGATCATTACCTGAAAGTATCATCCAGTTTGGTTGTAAAAATATTTGCTGAGATTTCTAGAGATTCGTAATTTTTGGAAGCTAGGCAACCCTTTCCATGAACGTGTTTCTCGCCAGTCACTGCTTAGGGCTACATCAAGAGGAAACAAAACATAGAGATAGAACGTGAAAGTACTTTATTGTGTCAAGTTTCAAGAAGCTAGCACAAACCGTGTTGGATTTAGAGTTCCAACTACATCTATCAATATAGGAGAAAACAGAGTGAAACCTAAAAATTCAAACTGTTACTGGAAACGAACCCTTCAACATAGAAGAACGAAATTTGGGGAACCAAGTCGCCCTAGTGTACTGATCATTACCTGAAAGTATCATCCAGTTTGGGTGAAAAAATATTTGCTGAGATTTCTGGAGGTTCGTAATTTTGGGAAGCCTGGCAAGCCCTTTCCATGAAAGTGTTTTTCGCCAGTCACTGCTTAGGGCTACATCAATAGGAAACAAAACATAGAGTTAGAACCTGAAACTACTTTATTGTGTCAAGTTTCAAGAAGCTAGCACAAACCGTGTTGGATTTAGAGTTCCAAATACATCTATCAATATAGGAGAAAACAGAGTGAAACCTAAAAATTCAAACTGTTACTGGAAACGAACACTTCAACATAGAAGAACGAAATTTGGGGAACCAAGTCGCCTTAGTGTACTGATCATTACCTGAAAGTATCATCCAGTTTGGGTGAAAAAATATTTGCTGAGATTTCTGGAGATTCGTAATTTTTGGAAGCTTGGCAACCCCTTTCCATGAAAGTGTTTCTCGCCAGTCACTGCTTAGGGCTACATCAAGAGGAAACAAAACATAGAGATAGAACGTGAAACTACTTTTGTGTCAAGTTTCAAGAAGCTAGCACAAACCGTGTTGGATTTAGAGATCCAAATACATCTATCAATATAGGAGAAAACAGAGTGAAAGCTAAAAATTCAAACTGTTACTGGAAACGAACGCTTCAACATAGAAGAACGAAATTTGGGGAACCAAGTCGCCTTAGTGTACTGATCATTACCTGTAAGTATCATCCAGTTTGGGTGAAAAAATATTTGCTGAGAT
The DNA here is from genome assembly GCF_964194105.1 of Spermophilus citellus. Taxonomy (NCBI): domain Eukaryota; kingdom Metazoa; phylum Chordata; class Mammalia; order Rodentia; family Sciuridae; genus Spermophilus; species Spermophilus citellus. The sequence goes on along the minus strand of NW_027672896.1, from coordinate 51,411 downwards.
TTCTGGAGATTCGTAATTTTGGGAAGCCTGGCAACCACTTTCCATGAAAGTGTTTCTCGCCAGTCACTGCTTAGGGCTACATCAAGAGGAAACAAAACATAGAGATAGAACGTGAAACTACTTTATTGTGTCAAGTTTCAAGAAGCTAGCACAAACCGTGTTGGATTTAGAGTTCCAAATACATCTATCAATATAGGAGAAAACAGAGTGAAACCTAAAAATTCAAACTGTTACTGGAAACGAACGCTTCAACATAGAAGAACGAAATTTTGGGAACCAAGTCGCCTTAGTGTACTGATCATTACCTGAAAGTATCATCCAGTTTGGGTGAAAAAATATTTGCTGAGATCTCTGGAGATTCGTAATTTTGGGAAGCCTGGCAACCCCTTTTAATGAAAGAGTTTCTCTCCAGTCACTGCTTAGGGCTACATCAAGAGGAAACAAAACATAGAGATAGAACGTGAAACTACTTTATTGTGTCAAGTTTCAAGAAGCTAGCACAAACCGTGATGGATTTAGAGTTCCAAATACATCTATGAATATAGGAGAAAACAGTAAGTGTAACCTAAAAATTCAAACTCTTACTGCCAACGAACGATTTAACGTAGAAGAACGAAATTTGGTGAGCCAAGAGGGATTGGGGTACTGACTATTACCTGTAAGTGTCATCAAGATTTGGTGAAAAAATGTGTGCTGAGATTTCAGGAAACTCGTAGTTTTTTGGAAGCTTGGCAACCCCTTTCCATGAAAGTGATTTGCGCCAGTCTCTGCTTAGGGCTACATCAATTGGAAACAAACCATAGAGTTAGAGCATGGAACTTCTTTATTGTGTCAAGTTTCAAAGAGCTAGCACAAACCGTGTTTGATTTAGATTTCCAACTACATGTTTCCACATAGGAGAAAACAGAGTGAAACACCAAATTTAAAACTGTTACTGCCAACGAACAGTTTAATCTAGAAGAACGAAATTTGGAGATCCAAGGGGGATTGGGGTACTGACCATTACCTGAAAGGGTCATCAAGATTGGGTGAAAAAATCTGTGCTGAGATTTCAGGAAACTCGCAGTTTTTGGAAGCTTGGCAACCCCTTTCCAAGAAAGTGATTGGCGCCAGTCTCTTCTTAGCGCTACATCAATAGGAAACAAACCATAGAGATAGAACTTGGAACTACTTTATTGTGTCAAGTTTCAAAGAGCTAGCACAAACCGTGTTTTACTTTGAGTTCCAACTACATGTATTCATATAGGAGAAAACAGAGTGAAACCGCAAAATTAAAACTGTTACTGCCAATGAACGCTTTAACCTAGAAGAACAAAATTTGGTGAGCCAAGTGGGATTGGGGTACTGATCATTACCTGTAAGTGTCATCAAGATTGGGTGAAAAAATGTGTGCTGAGATTTCAGGAAACTCGTAGTTTTTTGGAAGCTTGGCAACCCCTTTCCATGAAAGTGTTTCTCGCAAGTCACTGCTTAGGGCTACATCAAGAGGAAACAAAACATAGAGATAGAACGTGAAACTACTTTATTGTGTCAAGTTTCAAGAAGCTAGCACAAACCGTGTTGTATTTAGAGTTCCAAATACATCTATCAATATAGGAGAAAAAAGAGTGAAACCTAAAAATTCAAACTGTTACTGGAAACGAACGCTTCAACATAGAAGAATGAAATTTGGGGAACCAAGTCACCTTAGTGTACTGATCATTACCTGAAAGTATCATCCAGTTTGAGTGAAAAAATATTTGCTGAGATTTCTGGAGATTCGTAATTTTGGGAAGCTTGGCAACTCCTTTCCATGAAAGTGTTTCTCGCCAGTCAGTGCTTAGGGCTACATCAAGAGGAAACAAAACATAGAGATAGAACGTGAAACTACTTTATTGTGTCAAGTTTCAAGAAGCTAGCACAAACCGTGTTGGATTTAGAGTTCCAAACACATCTATCAATATAGGAAAAAACAGAGTGAAAGCTAAAAATTCAAACTGTTACTGGAAACGAACGCTTCAACATAGAAGAACGAAATTTGGGGAACCAAGTCGCCTTAGTGTACTGATCATTACCTGAAAGTATCATCCAGTTTGGTTGAAAAAACATTTGCTGAGATTTCTGGAGATTCGTAATTTTGGGAAGCCTGGCAACCCCTTTCCATGAAAGTGTTTCTCGCCAGTCACTGCTTAGGGCTTCATCAAGAGGAAACAAAACATAGAGATAGAACGTGAAACTACTTTATTGTGTCAGTTCAAAGAAGCTAGCAGAAACCGTGTTGGATTTAGAGTTCCAAATACATCTATCAATATAGGAGAAAACAGAGTGAAACCTAAAAATTCAAACTGTTACTGGAAACGAACGCTTCAACATAGAAGAACGAAATTTGGGGAACCAAGTCGCCTTAGTGTACTGGTCATTACCTGAAAGTATCATCCAGTTTGGGTGAAAAAAATATTTGCTTAGATTTCTGGAGATTCGTAATTTTGGGAAGACTGGCAAGCCCTTTCCATGAAAGTGTTTCTCGCCAGTCACTGCTTAGGGCTACATCAAGAGGAAACAATACATAGAGACAGAAATTGAAACTACTTTATTGTGTCAAGTTTCAAGAATCTAGCACAAACCGTGTTGGATGTAGAGTTCCAAATACATCTATCAATATAGGAGAAAACAGAGTGAAACCTAAAAATTCAAACTGTTCCTGGAAACGAACGCTTCAACATAGAAGAACGAAATTTGGGGAACCAAGTGGCCTTAGTGTACTGATCATTACCTGAAAGTATCATCCAGTTTGGGTGAAAAAAATTTGCTGAGATTTCTGTAGATTCGTAATTTTGGGAAGCCTGGCAACCCCTTTCCATGAAAGTGTTTCTCGCCAGTCACTGCTTAGGGCTACATCAAGAGGAAACAAAACATAGAGAGAGAACGTGAAACTACTTTATTGTGTCAAGTTTCAAGAAGCTAGCACAAACCGTGTTGGATTTAGAGTTCCATATAGGAGAAAACAGTGTGAAACCCCAAATTTAAAACTGTTACTGCCAACGAACGGTTTAAACTAGAAGAACGAAATTTGGAGATACAAGGGGGATTGGGGTACTGACCATTACCTGAAAGGGTCATCAAGATTGGGTGAAAAAATCTGTGCTGATATTTCAGGAAACTCGTAGTTTTTTGGAAGCTTGGCAACCCCTTTCTATGAAAGTGATTTGCGCCAGTCTCTTCTTAGGGCTACATCAATAGGAAACAAAACATAGAGATAGAACGTGAAACTACTTTATTGTGTCAAGTTTCAAGAAGCTAGCACAAACCGTGTTGGATTTAGAGTTCCAAATACATCTATGAATATAGGAGAAAACAGAGTGAAACCTAAAAATTCAAACTGTTCCTGGAAACGAACGCTTCAACATAGAAGAACTAAATTTGGGGAACCAAGTCGCCTTAGTGTACTGATCATTACCTGAAAATATCATCCAGTTTGGGTGAAAAAATATTTGCTGAGATTTCTGGAGGTTCGTAATTTTTTAAGCTTTGCAACCCCTTTCCATGAACGTGTTTCTCGCCAGTCACTGCTTAGGGCTACATCAATAGGAAACAAAACATAGAGATAGAACGTGAAACTACTTTATTGTGTCAAGTTTCAAGAAGCTAGCACAAACCGTGTTGGATTTAGAGTTCCAAATACATCTATCAATATAGGAGAAAACAGAGTGAAACCTAAAAATTCAAACTGTTACTGGAAACGAACGCTTCAACATAAAAGAACAAAATTTGGGGAACCAAGTCGCCTTAGTGTACTGATCATTACCTGAAAGTATCATCCAGTTTGGGTGAATAAATATTTGCTGAGATTTCTGGAGATTCGTAATTTTGGGAAGCCTGGCAACCCCTTTCCATGAAAGTGTTTCTCTCCAGTCACTGCTTAGGGCTACATGAAGAGGAAACAAAACATAGAGATAGAACGTGAAACTACTTTATTGTGTCAAGTTTCAAGAAGCTAGCACAAACCGTGTTGGATTTAGAGTTCCAAATACATCTATCAATTTAGGAGAAAACAGAGTGAAACCAAAAATTTCAAACTGTTACTGGAAACGAACGCTTCAACATAGAAGAACGAAATCTGGGGAACCAAGTCGCCTTAGTGTACTGATCATTACCTGAAAGTATCATCCAGTTTGGGTGAAAAAATATTTGCTGAGATTTCTGGAGATTCGTAATTTTTGGAAGCTTGGCAACCCCTTTCCATGAAAGTGTTTCTCGCCAGTCACTGCTTAGGGCTACATCAAGAGGAAACAAAACATAGAGATAGAACGTGAAACTACTTTATTGTGTCGTTTCAAGAAGCTAGCACAAACCGAGTTGGATTTAGAGTTCCAAATACATCTATCAATATAGGAGAAAACAGAGTGAAACCTAAAAATTCAAACTGTTACTGGAAACGAACGCTTCAACATAGAAGAACGAAATTTGGGGAACCAAGTCGCCTTAGTGTAATGATCATTACCTGAAAGTATCATCCAGTTTGGGTGAAAAAATATTTGCTGAGATTTCTGGAGATTCGTAATTTTGGGAAGCCTGTCAACCCCTTTCCATGAAAGTGTTTCTTGCCAATCACTGCTTAGGGCTACATCAAGAGGAAACAAAACATAGAGATAGAACATGAAACTACTTTATTGTGTCAAGTTTCAAGAAGCTAGAACAAACCGTGTTGGATTTAGAGTTCCAAATACATCTATCAATATAGGAGAAAACAGAGTGAAAGCTAAAAATTCAAACTGTTACTGGAAACGAACGCTTCAACATAGAAGAACGAAATTTGGGGAACCAAGTCGCCTCAGCGTACTGATCATTACCTAAAAGTATCATCCAGTTTGGGTGAAAAAATATTTGCTGAGATTTCTGGAGATTCGTAAATTTGGGAAGCTAGGCAACCCCTTTCCATGAAAGTGTTTCTCGCCAGTCACTGCTTAGGGCTACATCAAGAGGAAACAAAACATAGAGATAGAACGTGAAACTACTTATTGTGTCAAGTTTCAAGAAGCTAGCACAAACCGTGTTGGATTTAGAGTTCCAAATACATCTATCAATATAGGAGAAAACAGAGTGAAACCTAAAAATTCAAACTGTTACTGGAAACGAACGCTTCAACATAGAAGAACGAAATTTGGGGAACCAAGTCGCCTTAGTGTACTGATCATTACCTGAAAGTATCATCCAGTTTGGGTGAAAAAATATTTGCTCAGATTTCTGGAGATTCATAATTTTTGGAAGCTTGGCAACCCCTTTCCATGAAAGTGTTTCTCGCCATTCACTGCTTAATGCTACATCAAGAGGAAACAAAACATAGAGATACAACCTGAAACTACTTTATTGTGTCAAGTTTCAAGAAGCTAGCACAAACCGTGTTGGATTTAGAGTTCCAAATACATCTATCAATATAGGAGAAAAAAGAGTGAAACCTAAAAATTCAAACTGTTACTGGAAACGAACACTTCAACATAGAAGAACGAAATCTGGGGTACCAAGTCGCCTTAGTGTACTGATCATTACTTGAAAGTATCATCCAGTTTGGGTGAAAAAATATTTGCTGAGATTTCTGGAGATTCGTAATTTTGGGAAGCCTGGCAACCCCTTTCCATGAAAGTGTTTCTCTCCAGTCACTGCTTAGGGCTACATGAAGAGGAAACAAAACATAGAGATAGAACGTGAAACTACTTTATTGTGTCAAGTTTCAAGAAGCTAGCACAAACCGTGTTGGATTTAGAGTTCCAAATACATCTATCAATTTAGGAGAAAACAGAGTGAAACCAAAAAATTCAAACTGTTACTGGAAACGAACGCTTCAACATAGAAGAACGAAATCTGAGGAACCAAGTCGCCTTAGTGTACTGATCATTACCTGAAAGTATCATCCAGTTTGGGTGAAAAAATATTTGCTGAGATTTCTGGAGATTCGTAATTTTTGGAAGCTTGGCAACCCCTTTCCATGAAAGTGTTTCTCGCCAGTCACTGCTTAGGGCTACATCAAGAGGAAACAAAACATAGAGATATAACGTGAAACTACTTTATTGTGTCGTTTCAAGAAGCTAGCACAAACCGTGTTGGATTTAGAGTTCCAAATACATCTATCAATATAGGAAAAAACAGAGTGAAACCTAAAAATTCAAACTGTTACTGGAAACGAACGCTTCAACATAGAAGAACGAAATTTGGGGAACCAAGTCGCCTTAGTGTACTGATCATTACCTGAAAGTATCATCCAGTTTGGGTGAAAAAATATTTGCTGAGATTTCTGGAGATTCGTAATTTTGGGAAGCCTGTCAACCCCTTTCCATGAAAGTGTTTCTCGCCAGTCACTGCTTAGGGCTACATCAAGAGGAAACAAAACATAGAGATAGAACATGAAACTACTTTATTGTGTCAAGTTTCAAGAAGCTAGCACAAACCGTGTTGGATTTAGAGTTCCAAATACATCTATCAATATAGGAGAAAACAGAGTGAAAGCTAAAAATTCAAACTGTTACTGGAAACGAATGCTTCAACATAGAAGAACGAAATTTGGGGAACCAAGTCACCTTAGTGTACTGATCATCACCTGAAAGTATCATCCAGATTGGGTGAAAAAACATTTGCTGAGATTTCTGGAGATTCGTAATTTTGGGAAGCTTGGCAACCCCTTTCCATGAAAGTGTTTCTCGCCAGGCAGCGCTTAAGGCTACATCAAGAGGAAACAAAACATAGAGATAGAACGTAAAACTACTTTATAGTGTCAAGTTTCAAGAAGCTAGCACAAACCGTGTTGGATTTAGAGTTCCAAATACATCTATCAATATAGGAGAAAACAGAGTGAAACCTAAAAATTCAAACTGTTACTGGAAACGAACTCTTCAACATAGAAGAACGAAATTTGGGGAACCAAGTCACCTTAGTGTACTGATCATTACCTGAAAGTATCATCCAGTTTGGGTGAAAAAATATTTGCTGAGATTTCTGGAGTTTCGTAATTTTGGGAAGCTTGTCAACCCCTTTCCATGAAAGTGTTTCTCGCCAGTCACTGCTTAGGGCTACATCAAGAGGAAACAAAACATAGAGATAGAACATGAAACTACTTTATTGTGTCAAGTTTCAAGAAGCTAGCACAAACCGTGTTGGATTTAGAGTTCCAAATACATCTATCTATATAGGAGAAAACAGAGTGAAACCTAAAAATTCAAACTGTTACTGGAAACGAACGCTTCAACATAGAAGAACGAAATTTGGGGAACCAAGTCGCCTCAGTGTACTGATCATTACCTGAAAGTATCATCCAGTTTGGGTGAAAAAATATTTGCTGAGATTTCTGGAGATTCGTAATTTTGCAAAGCCTGGCATCCCCTTTCCATGAAAGTGTTTCTCGCCAGTCACTGCTTAGGGCTACATCAAGAGGAAACAAAACATAGAGATAGAACGTGAAACTACTTTATTGTGTCAAGTTTCAAGAAGCTAGCACAAACTGTGTTGGATTTAGAGTTCCAAATACATCTATCAATATAGGAGAAAACAGAGTGAAACCTAAAAATTCAAACTGTTACTGTAAACGAACGCTTCAACATAGAAGAACGAAATCTGGGGAACCAAGTCGCCTTAGTGTACTGATCATTACCTGAAAGTATCATCCAGTTTGGGTGAAAAAATATTTGCTGAGATTTCTGGAGATTCGTAATTTTTGGAAGCTTGGCAACCCCTTTACATGAAAGAGTTTCTCGCCAGTCACTGCTTAGAGCTACATCAAGAGGAAACAAAACATAGAGATAGAACGTGAAACAACTTTATTGTGTCAAGTTTCAAGAAGCTAGCACAAACGTGTTGGATTTAGAGTTCCAAATACATCTATGAATATAGGAGAAAACAGAGTGAAACCTAAAAATTCAAACTGTTACTGTAAACGAACGCTTCAACATAGAAGAACGAAATTTGGGGAACCAAGTCGCCTTAGTATACTGATCATTACCTGAAAGTATCATCCAGTTTGGGTGAAAAAATATTTCCTGAGATTTCTGGAGATTCGTAATTTTGGGACGCTTGGCAACCCCTTTCCATGAAAGTGTTTCTCGCCATTCACTGCTTAGGGCTACATCAAGAGGAAACAAAACATAGAGATAGAACGTGAAACTACTTTATTGTGTCAAGTTTCAAGAAGCTAGCACAAACCGTGTTGGATTTAGAGTTCCAAATACATCTATCAATACAGGAGAAAACAGAGTGAAACCTAAAAATTCAAACTGTTACTGGAAACGAACGCTTCAACATAGAAGAACGAAATCTGGGGAACCAAGTCGCCTTAGTGTACTGATCATTACCTGAAAGTATCATCCATTTTGGGTGAAAAAATATTTGCTGAGATTTCTGGAGATTCATAATTTTTGGAAGCTTGGCAACCCCTTTCCATGAAAGTGTTTCTCGCCAGTCACTGCTTAGGGCTACATGAAGAGGAAACAATACATAGAGATAGAAGGTGAAACCACTTTATTGTGTCAACTTTCAAGAAGCTAGCACAAACCGTGTTGGATTTAGAGTTCCAAATACATCTATCAATATAGGAGAAAACAGAGTGAAACCTAAAAATTCAAACTGTTACTGTAAACGAACGCTTCAATATAGAAGAACGAAATTTGGGGAACCAAGTCGCCTTAGTGTACTGATCATTACCTGAAAGTATCATCCAGTTTGGGTGAAAAAATATTTCCTGAGATTTCTGGAGATTCGTAATTTTGGGAAGCTTGGCAATCCCTTTCCATGAAAGTGTTACTCGCCAGTCACTGCTTAGGGCTACATCAAGAGGAAACAAAACATAGAGATAGAACGTGAAACTACTTTATTGTGTCAAGTTTCAAGAAGCTAGCACAAACCGTGTTGGATTTAGAGTTCCAAATACATCTATCAATATAGGAGAAAACAGAGTGAAACCTAAAAATTCAAACTGTTACTGGAAACGAACGCTTCAACATAGAAGAACGAAATCTGGGGAACAAAGTCGCCTTAGTGTACTGATCATTACCTGAAAATATCATCCATTTTGGGTGAAAAAATATTTGCTGAGATTTCTGGAGATTCGTAATTTCTGGAAGCTTGGCAACCCCTTTCCATGAAAGTGTTTCTTGCCAGTCACTGCTTAGGGCTACATCATGAGGAAACAAAACATAGAGATAGAACGTGAAACTACTTTATTGTGTCAAGTTTCAAGAAGCTAGCACAAACCATGTTGGATTTACAGTTCCAAATACATCTATCAATATAGGAGAAAACAGAGTGAAACCTAAAAATTCAAACTGTACTGGAAACGAACGCTTCAACATAGAACGAAATTTGGGGAACCAAGTCGCCTTAGTGTACTGATCATTACCTTAAAATATCATCCAGTTTGGGTGAAAAAATATTTGCTGAGATTTCTGGAGATTCGTAATTTTTGGAAGCTTGGCAACCCCTTTCCATGAAAGTGTTTCTCGCCAGTCACTGCTTACGGCTACATCAAGCGGAAACAAAACATAGAGATAGAACGTGAAACTACTTTATTGTGTCGTTTCAAGAAGCTAGCAAAAACCGTGTTGGATTTAGAGTTCCAAATACATCTATCAATATAGGAAAAAACAGAGTGAATCCTAAAAATTCAAACTGTTACTGGAAACGAACGCTTCAACATAGAAGAACGAAATTTGGGGAACCAAGTCGCCTTAGTGTACTGATCATTACCTGAAAGTATCATCCAGTTTGGGTGAAAAAATATTTGCTGAGATTTCTGGAGATTCGTAAATTTGGGAAGCTAGGCAACCCCTTTCCATGAAAGTGTTTCTCGACAGTCACTGCTTAGGACTACATCAAGAGGAAACAAAACATAGAGATAGAACGTGAAACTACTTTATTGTGTCAAGTTTCAAGAAGCTAGCACAAACCGTGTTGGATTTAGAGTTCCAAATACATCTATCAATATAGGAGAAAACAGAGTGAAACCTAAAAATTCATACTGTTACTGGAAACGAACGCTTCAACATAGAAGAACGAAATTTGGGGAACCAAGTCGCCTTAGTGTACTGATCATTACCTGAAAGTATCATCCAGTTTGGGTGAAAAAATATTTGCTGAGATTTCTGGAGATTCGTATTTTGGGAAGCTTGCCAACCCCTTTCCATGAAAGTGTTTCTCGCCAGTCACTGCTTAGGACTACATCAAGAGGAAACAAAACATAGAGATAGAACGTGAAACTACTTTATTGTGTCAAGTTTCAAGAACCTAGCACAAACCGTGTTGGATTTAGAGTTCCAAATACATCTATCAATATAGGAGAAAACAGAGTGAAACCTAAAAATTCAAACTGTTACTGGAAACGAACGCTTCAACATAGAAGAACGAAATCTGGGGAACCAAGTCGCCTTAATGTACTGATCATTACCTGAAAGTATCATCCAGTTTGGGTGAAAAAATATTTGCTGAGATTTCTGGAGATTCGTAATTTTGGGAAGCCTGGCAACCCCTTTCCATGAAAGTGTTTCTCGCCAGTCACTGCTTAGGGCTACATCAAGAGGAAACAAAACATAGAGATAGAACGTGAAACTACTTTATTGTGTCAAGTTTCAAGAAGCTAGCACAAACCGTGTTGGATTTAGAGTTCCAAATACATCTATCAATATAGGAGAAAACAGAGTGAAACCTAAAAATTCAAACTGTTACTGGAAACGAACGCTTCAACATAGAAGAACGAAATCTGGGGAACCAAGTTGCCTTAGTGTACTGATCATTACCTGAAAGTATCATCCAGTTTGGGTGAAAAAATATTTGCTGAGATTTCTGGAGATTCGTAATTTTGGGAAGCCTGGCAACCCCTTTCCATGAAAGTGTTTCTCGCCAGTCACTGCTTAGGGCTACATCAAGAGGAAACAAAACATAGAGATAGAAGGTGAAACTACTTTATTGTGTCAAGTTTCAAGAAGCTAGCACAAACCGTGTTGGATTTAGAGTTCCAAATACATCTATGAATATAGGAGAAAACAGAGTGAAACCTAAAAATTCAAACTGTTACTGGAAACGAACGCTTCAACATAGAAGAACGAAATTTGGGGAACCAAGTCGCCTTAGTGTACTGATCATTACCTGAAAGTATCATCCAGTTTGGGTGAAAAAATATTTGCTGAGATTTCTGGAGATTCGTAATTTTGGGAAGCTTGGCAACCCCTTTCCATGAAAGTGTTTCTCGCCAGTCACTGCTTAGGGCTACATCAAGAGGAAACAAAACATAGAGACAGAACGTGAAACTACTTTATTGTGTCAAGTTTCAAGAAGCTAGCACAAACCGTGTTGGATTTAGAGTTCCAAATACATCTATCAATATAGGAGAAAACAGAGTGAAACCTAAAAATTCATACTGTTACTGGAAACGAACGCTTCAACATAGAAGAACGAAATTTGGGGAACCAAGTCGCCTTAGTGTACTGATCATTACCTGAAAGTATCATCCAGTTTGGGTGAAAAAATATTTGCTGAGATTTCTGGAGATTCGTAATTTTGGGAAGCTTGCCAACCCCTTTCCATGAAAGTGTTTCTCGCCAGTCACTGCTTAGGACTACATCAAGAGGAAACAAAACGTAGAGATAGAAGGTGAAACTACTTTATTGTGTCAAGTTTCAAGAACCTAGCACAAACCGTGTTGGATTTAGAGTTCCAAATACATCTATCAATATAGGAGAAAACAGAGTGAAACCTAAAAATTCAAACTGTTACTGGAAACGAACGCTTCAACATAGAATAACGAAATTTGGGGAACCAAGTCGCCTTAGTGTACTGATCATGACCTGAAAGTATCATCCAGTTTGGGTGAAAAAATATTTGCTGAGATTTCTGGAGATTCGTAATTTTGGGAAGCCTGGCAACCCCTTTCCATGAAAGTGTTTCTCGCCAGTCACTGCTTAGGGCTACATCAAGAGGAAACAAAACATAGAGATAGAACGTGAAACTACTTTATTGTGTCAAGTTTCAAGAAGCTAGCACAAACCGTGTTGGATTTAGAGTTCCAAATACATCTATGAATATAGGAGAAAACAGAGTGAAACCTAAAAATTCAAACTGTTACTGGAAACGAACGCTTCAACATAGAAGAACGAAATTTGGGGAACCAAGTCACCTTAGTGTACTGATCATTACCTGAAAGTATCATCCAGTTTGGGTGAAAAAATATTTGCTGAGATTTCTGGAGATTCGTAATTTTGGGAAGCCTGGCAACCCCTTTCCATGAAAGTGTTTCTCGCCAGTCACTGCTTAGGGCTACATCAAGAGGAAACAAAACATAGAGATAGAAGGTGAAACTACTTTATTGTGTCAAGTTTCAAGAAGCTAGCACAAACCGTGTTGGATTTAGAGTTCCAAATACATCTATGAATATAGGAGAAAACAGAGTGAAACCTAAAAATTCAAACTGTTACTGGAAACGAACGCTTCAACATAGAAGAACGAAATTTGGGGAACCAAGTCGCCTTAGTGTACTGATCATTACCTGAAAGTATCATCCAGTTTGGGTGAAAAAATATTTGCTGAGATTTCTGGAGATTCGTAATTTTGGGAAGCTTGGCAACGCCTTTCCATGAAAGTGTTTCTCGCCAGTCACTGCTTAGGGCTACATCAAGAGGAAACAAAACATAGAGACAGAACGTGAAACTACTTTATTGTGTCAAGTTTCAAGAAGCTAGCACAAACCGTGTTGGATTTAGAGTTCCAAATACATCTATCAATATAGGAGAAAACAGAGTGAAACCTAAAAATTCATACTGTTACTGGAAACGAACGCTTCAACATAGAAGAACGAAATTTGGGGAACCAAGTCGCCTTAGTGTACTGATCATTACCTGAAAGTATCATCCAGTTTGGGTGAAAAAATATTTGCTGATATTTCTGGAGATTCGTAATTTTGGGAAGCTTGCCAACCCCTTTCCATGAAAGTGTTTCTCGCCAGTCACTGCTTAGGACTACATCAAGAGGAAACAAAACATAGAGATAGAACGTGAAACTACTTTATTGTGTCAAGTTTCAAGAACCTAGCACAAACCGTGTTGGATTTAGAGTTCCAAATACATCTATCAATATAGGAGAAAACAGAGTGAAACCTAAAAATTCAAACTGTTACTGGAAACGAACGCTTCAACATAGAAGAACGAAATTTCGGGAACCAAGTCGCCTTAGTGTACTGATCATGACCTGAAAGTATCATCCAGTTTGGGTGAAAGAATATTTGCTGAGATTTCTGGAGATTCGTAATTTTGGGAAGCCTGGCAACCCCTTTCCATGAAAGTGTTTCTCGCCAGTCACTGCTTAGGGCTACATCAAGAGGAAACAAAACATAGAGATAGAACGTGAAACTACTTTATTGTGTCAAGTTTCAAGAAGCTAGCACAAACCGTGTTGGATTTAGAGTTCCAAATACATCTATCAATATAGGAGAAAACAGAGTGAAACCTAAAAATTCAAACTTTTACTGGAAACGAACGCTTCAACATAGAAGAACGAAATTTGGGGAACCATGTCGCCTTAGTGTACTGATCATTACCTGAAAGTATCATCCAGTTTTGGTGAAAAAATATTTGCTGAGATTTCTGGAGATTCGTAATTTTTGGAAGCTTGGCAACCCCTTTCCATGAAAGTGTTTCTCGCCAGTCACTGCTTACGGCTACATCAAGAGGAAACAAAACATAGTGATAGAACGTGAAACTACTTTATTGTGTCAAGTTTCAAGAAGCTAGCACAAACCGTGTTGGATTTAGAGTTCCAAATACATCTATGAATATAGGAGAAAACAGAGTGAAACCTAAAAATTCAAACTGTTACTGGAAACGAACGCTTCAACATAGAAGAACGAAATTTGGGGAACCAAGTCGCCTTAGTGTTCTGATCATTACCTGAAAGTATCATCCAGTTTGGGTGAAAAAAATATTTGCTGAGATTTCTGGAGATTCGTAATTTTTGGAAGCTTGGCAACCCCTTTCCATGAAAGTGTTTCTCACCAGTCACTGCTTAGGGCTACATCAAGAGGAAAAAAAACATAGAGATAGAACGTGAAACTACTTTATTGTGTCAAGTTTCAAGAAGCTAGCACAAACCGTGTTGGATTTAGAGTTCCAAATACATCTATGAATATAGGAGAAAACAGAGTGAAACCTAAAAATTCAAACTGTTACTGGAAACGAACGCTTCAACATAGAAGAACGAAATTTGGGGAACCAAGTCGCCTTAGTGTACTGATCATTACCTGAAAGTATCATCCAGTTTGGGTGAAAAAATATTTGCTGAGATTTCTGGAGATTCGTAATTTTTGGAAGCTTGGCAACCCCTTTCCATGAAAGTGTTTCTCGCCATTCACTGCTTAGGGCTACATCAAGAGGAAACAAAACATAGAGATAGAACGTGAAACTACTTTATTGTGTCAAGTTTCAAGAAGCTAGCACAAACCGTGTTGGATTTAGAGTTCCAAATACATCTATCAATATAGGAGAAAACAGAGTGAAACCTAAAAATTCAAACTGTTACTGGAAACGAACGCTTCAACATAGAAGAATGAAATTTGGGGAACCAAGTCACCTTAGTGTACTGATCATTACCTGAAAGTATCATCCAGTTTTGGTGAAAAAATATTTGCTCAGATTTCTGGAGATTCGTAATTTTTGGAAGCTTGGCAACCCTTTTCCATGAAAGTGTTTCTCGCCAGTCATTGCTTAGGGCTACATGAAGAGGAAACAAAACATAGAGATAGAACGTGAAACTACTTTATTGTGTCAAGTTTCAAGAAGCTAGCACAAACTGTGTTTTATTTAGAGTTCCAAATACATCTATCAATATAGGAGAAAACAGAGTGAAACCTAAAAATTCAAACTGTTACTGGAAACGTACGCTTCAACATAGAAGAACGAAATTTGGGGAACCAAGTCGCCTTAGTGTACTGATCATTACCTGAAAGTATCATCCAGTTTGGGTGAAAAAAATATTTGCTGAGATTTCTGGAGATTCGTAATTTTTGGAAGCTTGGCAACCCCTTTCCATGAAAGTGTTTCTCGCCAGTCACTGCTTACGGCTACATCAAGAGGAAACAAAACATAGAGATAGAACGTGAAACTACTTTATTGTGTCAAGTTTCAAGAAGCTAGCACAAACCGTGTTGGATTTAGAGTTTTAAATACATCTATGAATATAGGAGAAAACAGAGTGAAACCTAAAAATTCAAACTGTTACTGGAAACGAACGCTTCAACATAGAAGAACGAAATTTGTTGAACCAAGTCGCCTTAGTATACTGATCGTTACCTGAAAGTATCATCCATTTTGGGTGAAAAAATATTTGCTGAGATTTCTGGAGATTCGTAATTTTGGGAAGCTTGGCAACCCCTTTCCATGAAAGTGTTTCTCGCCAGTCACTGCTTAGGGCTACATCAAGAGGAAACAAAACATAGAGATAGAACGTGAAACTACTTTATTGTGTCAAGTTTCAAGAAGCTAGCACAAATCGTGTTGGATTTAGAGTGCCAAATACATCTATCAATATAGGAGAAAACAGAGTGAAACCTAAAAATTCAAACTGTTACTGGAAACGAACGCTTCAACATAGAAGAACGAAATCTGGGGAACCAAGTCGCCTTAGTGTACTGATCATTACCTGAAAGTATCATCCAGTTTGGGTGAAAAAATATTTGCTGAGATTTCTGGAGATTCGTAATTTTGGGAAGCTTGGCAACCCCTTTCCATGAAAGTGTTTCTCGCCAGTCACTGCTTAGGGCTACATCAAGAGGAAACAAAACATAGAGACAGAACGTGAAACTACTTTATTGTGTCAAGTTTCAAGAAGCTAGCACAAACCGTGTTGGATTTAGAGTTCCAAATACATCTATCAATATAGGAGAAAACAGAGTGAAACCTAAAAATTCATACTGTTACTGGAAACGAACGCTTCAACATAGAAGAACGAAATTTGGGGAACCAAGTCGCCTTAGTGTACAGATCATTACCTGAAAGTATCATCCAGTTTGGGTGAAAAAATATTTGCTGAGATTTCTGGAGATTCGTAATTTTGGGAAGCTTGCCAACCCCTTTCCATGAAAGTGTTTCTCGCCAGTCACTGCTTAGGACTACATCAAGAGGAAACAAAACATAGAGATAGAAGGTGAAACTACTTTATTGTGTCAAGTTTCAAGAAGCTAGCACAAACCGTGTTGGATTTAGAGTTCCAAATACATCTATCAATATAGGAGAAAACAGACTGAAACCTAAAAATTCAAACTGTTACTGGAAACGAACGCTTCAACATAGAAGAACGAAATTTGGGGAACCAAGTCGCCTTAGTGTACTGATCATGACCTGAAAGTATCATCCAGTTTGGGTGAAAAAATATTTGCTGAGATTTCTGGAGATTCGTCATTTTGGGAAGCCTGGCAACCCCTTTCCATGAAAGTGTTTCTCGCCAGTCACTGCTTAGGGCTACATCAAGAGGAAACAAAACATAGAGATAGAACGTGAAACTACTTTATTGTGTCAAGTTTCAAGAAGGTAGCACCAACCGTGTTGGATTTAGAGTTCCAAATACATCTATCAATATAGGAGAAAACAGAGTGAAACCTAAAAATTCAAACTGTTACTGGAAACGAACGCTTCAACATAGAATAACGAAATTTGGGGAACCAAGTCGCCTTAGTGTACTGATCATTACCTGAAAGTATCATCCAGTTTGGGTGAAAAAATATTTGCTGAGATTTCTGGAGATTAGTAATTTTGCAAAGCCTGGCAACCCCTTTCCATGAAAGTGTTTCTCGCCAGTCACTGCTTAGGGCTACATCAAGAGGAAAAAAAACATAGAGATAGAAGGTGAAACTACTTTATTGCGTCAAGTTTCAAGAAGCTAGCACAAACCGTGTTGGATTTAGAGTTCCAAATACATCTATGAATATAGGAGAAAACAGAGTGAAACCTAAAAATTCAAACTGTTACTGGAAACGAACGCTTCAAAATAGAATAACGAAATTTGGGGAACCAAGTCGCCTTAGTGTACTGATCATTACCTGAAAGTATCATCCAGTTTGGGTGAAAAAATATTTGCTGAGATTTCTGGAGATTCGTAATTTTGGGAAGCTTGGCAACCCCTTTCCTTGAAAGTGTTCCTCGCCAGTCACTGGTTAGGGCTACATCAAGAGGAAACAAAACGTAGAGATAGAACGTGAAACTACTTTATTGTGTCAAGTTTCAAGAAGCTAGCACAAACCGTGTTGAATTTAGAGTTCCAAATACATCTATCAATATAGGAGAAAACAGAGTGAAACCTAAAAATTCAAACTGTTACTGGAAAGGAACGCTTCAACATAGAAGAACGAAATTTGGGGAACCAAGTCGCCTTAGTGTACTGATCATTACCTGAAAGTATCATCCAGTTTGGGTGAAAAAATATTTGCTGAGATTTCTGGAGATTCGTAATTTTGGGAAGCTTGGCAACCCCTTTCCATGAAAGTGTTTCTCGCCAGTCACTGCTTAGGACTACATCAAGAGGAAACAAAACATAGAGATAGAAGGTGAAACTACTTTATTGTGTCAAGTTTCAAGAAGCTAGCACAAACCGTGTTGGATTTAGAGTTCCAAATACATCTATCAATATAGGAGAAAACAGAGTGAAACCTAAAAATTCAAACTGTTACTGGAAACGAACGCTTCAACATAGAATAACGAAATTTGGGGAACCAAGTCGCCTTAGTGTACTGATCATGACCTGAAAGTATCATCCAGTTTGGGTGAAAAAATATTTGCTGAGATTTCTGGAGATTCGTAATTTTGGGAAGCCTGGCAACCCCTTTCCATGAAAGTGTTTCTCGCCAGTCACTGCTTAGGGCTACATCAAGAGGAAACAAAACATAGAGATAGAACGTGAAACTACTTTATTGTGTCAAGTTTCAAGAAGCTAGCACAAACCGTGTTGGATTTTGTGTTCCAAATACATCTATCAATATATGAGAAAACAGAGTGAAACCTAAAAATTCAAACAGTTACTGGAAACGAACGCTTCAACATAGAAGAATGAAATTTGGGGAACCAAGTCGCCTTCGTGTACTGATCATTACCTGAAAGTATCATCCAGTTTTGGTGAAAAAATATTTGCTGAGATTTCTGGAGATTCATAATTTTTGGAAGCTTGGCAACCCCTTTCCATGAAAGTGTTTCTCGCCAGTCACTGCTTAGGGCTACATCAAGAGGAAACAAAACATAGAGATAGAACGT
Organism: Spermophilus citellus; assembly: GCF_964194105.1. Lineage (NCBI taxonomy): Eukaryota > Metazoa > Chordata > Mammalia > Rodentia > Sciuridae > Spermophilus > Spermophilus citellus. Next base: position 33,172 of record NW_027672896.1, on the reverse strand, counting down.
GAAACTACTTTATTGTGTCAAGTTTCAAGAAGCTAGCACAAACCGTGTTGGATTTAGAGTTCCAAATACATCTATGAATATAGGAGAAAACAGAGTGAAACCTAAAAATTCAAACTGTTACTGGAAACGAACGCTTCAACATAGAAGAACGAAATCTGGGGAACCAAGTCGCCTTAGTGTACTGATCATTACCTGAAAGTATCATCCAGTTTGGGTGAAAAAATATTTGCTGAGATTTCTGGAGATTCGTAATTTTGGGAAGCCTGGCAACCCCTTTCCATGAAAGTGTTTCTCGCCAGTCACTGCTTAGGGCTACATCAAGAGGAAACAAAACATAGAGATAGAAGGTGAAACTACTTTATTGTGTCAAGTTTCAAGAAGCTAGCACAAACCGTGTTGGATTTAGAGTTCCAAATACATCTATCAATATAGGAGAAAACAGAGTGAAACCTAAAAATTCAAACTGTTACTGGAAACGAACGCTTCAACATAGAATAACGAAATTTGGGGAACCAAGTCGCCTTAGTGTACTGATCATTACCTGAAAGTATCATCCAGTTTGGGTGAAAAAATATTTGCTGAGATTTCTGGAGATTAGTAATTTTGCAAAGCCTGGCAACCCCTTTCCATGAAAGTGTTTCTCGCCAGTCACTGCTTAGGGCTACATCAAGAGGAAAAAAAACATAGAGATAGAAGGTGAAACTACTTTATTGCGTCAAGTTTCAAGAAGCTAGCACAAACCGTGTTGGATTTAGAGTTCCAAATACATCTATGAATATAGGAGAAAACAGAGTGAAACCTAAAAATTCAAACTGTTACTGGAAACGAACGCTTCAAAATAGAATAACGAAATTTGGGGAACCAAGTCGCCTTAGTGTACTGATCATGACCTGAAAGTATCATCCAGTTTGGGTGAAAAAATATTTGCTGAGATTTCTGGAGATTCGTAATTTTGGGAAGCTTGGCAACCCCTTTCTTGAAAGTGTTCCTCGCCAGTCACTGCTTAGGGCTACATCAAGAGGAAACAAAACGTAGAGATAGAACGTGAAACTACTTTATTGTGTCAAGTTTCAAGAAGCTAGCACAATCCGTGTTGAATTTAGAGTTCCAAATACATCTATCAATATAGGAGAAAACAGAGTGAAACCTAAAAATTCAAACTGTTACTGGAAACGAACGCTTCAACATAGAAGAACGAAATTTGGGGAACCAAGTCGCTTAGTGTACTGATCATGACCTGAAAGTATCATCCAGTTTGGGTGAAAAAATATTTGCTGAGATTTCTGGAGATTCGTAATTTTGGGAAGCTTGGCAACCCCTTTCCATGAAAGTGTTTCTCGCCAGTCACTGCTTAGGACTACATCAAGAGGAAACAAAACATAGAGATAGAAGGTGAAACTACTTTATTGTGTCAAGTTTCAAGAACCTAGCACAAACCGTGTTGGATTTAGAGTTCCAAATACATCTATCAATATAGGAGAAAACAGAGTGAAACCTAAAAATTCAAACTGTTACTGGAAACGAACGCTTCAACATAGAATAACGAAATTTGGGGAACCAAGTCGCCTTAGTGTACTGATCATGACCTGAAAGTATCATCCAGTTTGGGTGAAAAAATATTTGCTGAGATTTCTGGAGATTCATAATTTTTGGAAGCTTGGCAACCCCTTTCCATGAAAGTGTTTCTCGCCAGTCACTGCTTAGGGCTACATCAAGAGGAAACAAAACATAGAGATAGAACGTGAAACTACTTTATTGTGTCAAGTTTCAAGAAGCTAGCACAAACCGTGTTGGATTTAGAGTTCCAAATACATCTATGAATATAGGAGAAAACAGAGTGAAACCTAAAAATTCAAACTGTTACTGGAAACGAACGCTTCAACATAGAAGAACGAAATCTGGGGAACCAAGTCGCCTTAGTGTACTGATCATTACCTGAAAGTATCATCCAGTTTGGGTGAAAAAATATTTGCTGAGATTTCTGGAGATTCGTAATTTTGGGAAGCCTGGCAACCCCTTTCCATGAAAGTGTTTCTCGCCAGTCACTGCTTAGGGCTACATCAAGAGGAAACAAAACATAGAGATAGAAGGTGAAACTACTTTATTGTGTCAAGTTTCAAGAAGCTAGCACAAACCGTGTTGGATTTAGAGTTCCAAATACATCTATCAATATAGGAGAAAACAGAGTGAAACCTAAAAATTCAAACTGTTACTGGAAACGAACGCTTCAACATAGAATAACGAAATTTGGGGAACCAAGTCGCCTTAGTGTACTGATCATTACCTGAAAGTATCATCCAGTTTGGGTGAAAAAATATTTGCTGAGATTTCTGGAGATTAGTAATTTTGCAAAGCCTGGCAACCCCTTTCCATGAAAGTGTTTCTCGCCAGTCACTGCTTAGGGCTACATCAAGAGGAAACAAAACATAGAGATAGAAGGTGAAACTACTTTATTGCGTCAAGTTTCAAGAAGCTAGCACAAACCGTGTTGGATTTAGAGTTCCAAATACATCTATGAATATAGGAGAAAACAGAGTGAAACCTAAAAATTCAAACTGTTACTGGAAACGAACGCTTCAACATAGAATAACGAAATTTGGGGAACCAAGTCGCCTTAGTGTACTGATCATTACCTGAAAGTATCATCCAGTTTGGGTGAAAAAATATTTGCTGAGATTTCTGGAGATTAGTAATTTTGCAAAGCCTGGCAACCCCTTTCCATGAAAGTGTTTCTCGCCAGTCACTGCTTAGGGCTACATCAAGAGGAAACAAAACATAGAGATAGAAGATGAAACTACTTTATTGTGTCAAGTTTCAAGAAGCTAGCACAAACCGTGTTGGATTTAGAGTTCCAAATACATCTATCAATATAGGAGAAAACAGAGTGAAACCTAAAAATTCAAACTGTTACTGGAAACGAACGCTTCAACATAGAAGAACGAAATTTGGGGAACCAAGTCGCTTAGTGTACTGATCATGACCTGAAAGTATCATCCAGTTTGGGTGAAAAAATATTTGCTGAGATTTCTGGAGATTCGTAATTTTTGGAAGCTTGGCAACCCCTTTCCATGAAAGTGTTTCTCGCCAGTCACTGCTTAGTGCTACATCAAGAGGAAACAAAACATAGAGATAGAACGTGAAACTACTTTATTGTGTCAAGTTTCAAGAAGCTAGCACAAACCGTGTTGGATTTAGAGTTCCAAATACATCTATGAATATAGGAGAAAACAGAGTGAAACCTAAAAATTCAAACTGTTACTGGAAACGAACGCTTCAACATAGAAGAACGAAATTTGGGGAACCAAGTCGCCTTAGTATACTGATCATTACCTGAAAGTATCATCCAGTTTGGGTGAAAAAATATTTTCTGAGATTTCTGGAGATTCGTAATTTTGGGAAGCTTGGCAACCCCTTTCCATGAAAGTGTTTCTCGCCAGTCACTGCTTAGGGCTACATCAAGAGGAAACAAAACATAGAGATAGAACGTGAAACTAATTTATTGTGTCAAGTTTCAAGAAGCTAGCACAAACCGTGTTGGATTTAGAGTTCCAAATACATCTATCAATATAGGAGAAAACAGAGTGAAACCTAAAAATTCAAACTGTTACTGGAAACGAACACTTCAACATAGAAGAACGAAATCTGGGGAACCAAGTCGCCTTAGTGTACTAATCATTACCTGAAAGTATCATCCATTTTGGGTGAAAAAATATTTGCTGAGATTTCTGGAGATTCGTAATTTTTGGAAGCTTGGCAACCCCTTTCCATGAAAGTGTTTCTTGCCAGTCACTGCTTAGGGCTACATCATGAGGAAACAAAACATAGAGATAGAACGTGAAACTACTTTATTGTGTCAAGTTTCAAGAAGCTAGCACAAACCGTGTTGGATTTAGAGTTCCAAATACATCTATCAATATAGGAGAAAACAGAGTGAAACCTAAAAATTCAAACTGTACTGGAAACGAACGCTTCAACATAGAACGAAATTTGGGGAACCAAGTCGCCTTAGTCTACTGATCATTACCTGAAAGTATCATCCAGTTTGGGTGAAAAAATATTTGCTGAGATTTCTGGAGATTAGTAATTTTGCAAAGCCTGGCAACCCCTTTCCATGAAAGTGTTTCTCGCCAGTCACTGCTTAGGGCTACATCAAGAGGAAACAAAACATAGAGATAGAAGGTGAAACTACTTTATTGCGTCAAGTTTCAAGAAGCTAGCACAAACCGTGTTGGATTTAGAGTTCCAAATACATCTATGAATATAGGAGAAAACAGAGTGAAACCTAAAAATTCAAACTGTTACTGGAAACGAACGCTTCAACATAGAAGAACGAAATTTGGGGAACCAAGTCGCTTAGTGTACTGATCATGACCTGAAAGTATCATCCAGTTTGGGTGAAAAAATATTTGCTGAGATTTCTGGAGATTCGTAATTTTTGGAAGCTTGGCAACCCCTTTCCATGAAAGTGTTTCTCGCCAGTCACTGCTTAGTGCTACATCAAGAGGAAACAAAACATAGAGATAGAACGTGAAACTACTTTATTGTGTCAAGTTTCAAGAAGCTAGCACAAACCGTGTTGGATTTAGAGTTCCAAATACATCTATGAATATAGGAGAAAACAGAGTGAAACCTAAAAATTCAAACTGTTATTGGAAACGAACGCTTCAACATAGAAGAACGAAATTTGGGGAACCAAGTCGCATTAGTATACTGATCATTACCTGAAAGTATCATCCAGTTTGGGTGAAAAAATATTTTCTGAGATTTCTGGAGATTCGTAATTTTGGGAAGCTTGGCAACCCCTTTCCATGAAAGTGTTTCTCGCCAGTCACTGCTTAGGGCTACATCAAGAGGAAACAAAACATAGAGATAGAACGTGAAACTACTTTATTGTGTCAAGTTTCAAGAAGCTAGCACAAACCGTGTTGGATTTAGAGTTCCAAATACATCTATCAATATAGGAGAAAACAGAGTGAAACCTAAAAATTCAAACTGTACTGGAAACGAACGCTTCAACATAGAACGAAATTTGGGGAACCAAGTCGCCTTAGTCTACTGATCATTACCTGAAAGTATCATCCAGTTTGGGTGAAAAAATATTTGCTGAGATTTCTGGAGATTCGTAATTTTTGGAAGCTTGGCAACCCCTTTCCATGAAAGTGTTTCTCGCCAGTCACTGCTTAGGGCTACATCAAGAGGAAACAAAACATAGAGATAGAACGTGAAACTACTTTATTGTGTCAAGTTTCAAGAAGCTAGCACAAACCGTGTTGGATTTAGAGTTCCAAATACATCTATCTATATAGGAGAAAACAGAGTGAAACCTAAAAATTCAAACTGTTACTGGAAACGAACGCTTCATCATAGAAGAACGAAATTTGGGGAACCAAGTCGCCTTAGTGTACTGATCATTACCTGAAAGTATCATCCAGTTTGGGTGAAAAAATATTTGCTGAGATTTCTGGAGATTCGTAATTTTTGGAAGCTTGGCAACCCCTTTCCATGAAAGTGTTTCTCGCCAGTCACTGCTTAGGGCTACATCAAGAGGAAACAAAACATAGAGATAGAAGGTGAAACTACTTTATTGCGTCAAGTTTCAAGAAGCTAGCACAAACCGTGTTGGATTTAGAGTTCCAAATACATCTATGAATATAGGAGAAAACAGAGTGAAACCTAAAAATTCAAACTGTTACTGGAAACGAACGCTTCAACATAGAATAACGAAATTTGGGGAACCAAGTCGCCTTAGTGTACTGATCATTACCTGAAAGTATCATCCAGTTTGGGTGAAAAAATATTTGCTGAGATTTCTGGAGATTAGTAATTTTGCAAAGCCTGGCAACCCCTTTCCATGAAAGTGTTTCTCGCCAGTCACTGCTTAGGGCTACATCAAGAGGAAACAAAACATAGAGATAGAAGATGAAACTACTTTATTGTGTCAAGTTTCAAGAAGCTAGCACAAACCGTGTTGGATTTAGAGTTCCAAATACATCTATCAATATAGGAGAAAACAGAGTGAAACCTAAAAATTCAAACTGTTACTGGAAACGAACGCTTCAACATAGAAGAACGAAATTTGGGGAACCAAGTCGCTTAGTGTACTGATCATGACCTGAAAGTATCATCCAGTTTGGGTGAAAAAATATTTGCTGAGATTTCTGGAGATTCGTAATTTTTGGAAGCTTGGCAACCCCTTTCCATGAAAATGTTTCTTGCCAGTCACTGCTTAGGGCTACATCATGAGGAAACAAAACATAGAGATAGAACGTGAAACTACTTTATTGTGTCAAGTTTCAAGAAGCTAGCACAAACCGTGTTGGATTTAGAGTTCCAAATACATCTATCAATATAGGAGAAAACAGAGTGAAACCTAAAAATTCAAACTGTACTGGAAACGAACGCTTCAACATAGAACGAAATTTGGGGAATCAAGTCGCCTTAGTCTACTGATCATTACCTGAAAGTATCATCCAGTTTGGGTGAAAAAATATTTGCTGAGATTTCTGGAGATTCGTAATTTTTGGAAGCTTGGCAACCCCTTTCCATGAAAGTGTTTCTCGCCAGTCACTGCTTAGGGCTACATCAAGAGGAAACAAAACATAGAGATAGAACGTGAAACTACTTTATTGTGTCAAGTTTCAAGAAGCTAGCACAAACCGTGTTGGATTTAGAGTTCCAAATACATCTATCTATATAGGAGAAAACAGAGTGAAACCTAAAAATTCAAACTGTTACTGGAAACGAACGCTTCATCATAGAAGAACGAAATTTGGGGAACCAAGTCGCCTTAGTGTACTGATCATTACCTGAAAGTATCATCCAGTTTGGGTGAAAAAATATTTGCTGAGATTTCTGGAGATTCGTAATTTTTGGAAGCTTGGCAACCCCTTTCCATGAAAGTGTTTCTCGCCAGTCACTGCTTAGGGCTACATCAAGAGGAAACAAAACATAGAGATAGAACGTGAAAATACTTTATTGTGTCAAGGTTCAAGAAGCTAGCACAAACCGTGTTGGATTTAGAGTTCCAAATACATCTATCAATATAGGAGAAAACAGAGTGAAACCTAAAAATTCAAACTGTTACTGGAAACGAACGCTTCATCATAGAAGAACGAAATTTGGGGAACCAAGTCGCCTTAGTGTACTGATCATTACCTGAAAGTATCATCCAGTTTGGGTGAAAAAATATTTGCTGAGATTTCTGGAGATTCGTAATTTTGGGAAGCCTGGCAACCCCTTTCCATGAAAGTGTTTCTCGCCAGTCACTGCTTAGGGCTACATCAAGAGGAAACAAAACATAGAGATAGAAGGTGAAACTACTTTATTGTGTCAAGTTTCAAGAAGCTAGCACAAACCGTGTTGGATTTAGAGTTCCAAATACATCTATGAATATAGGAGAAAACAGAGTGAAACCTAAAAATTCAAACTGTTACTGGAAACGAACGCTTCATCATAGAAGAACGAAATTTGGGGAACCAAGTCGCCTTAGTGTACTGATCATTACCTGAAAGTATCATCCAGTTTGGGTGAAAAAATATTTGCTGAGATTTCTGGAGATTCGTAATTTTGGGAAGCTTGGCAATCCCTTTCCATGAAAGTGTTTCTCGCCAGTCACTGCTTAGGGCTACATCAAGAGGAAACAAAACATAGAGATAGAAGGTGAAACTACTTTATAGTGTCAAGTTTCAAGAAGCTAGCACAAACCGTGTTGGATTTAGAGTTCCAAATACATCTATCAATATAGGAGAAAACAGAGTGAAACCTAAAAATTCAAACTGTTACTGGAAACGAACGCTTCATCATAGAAGAAAGAAATTTGGGGAACCAAGTCGCCTTAGTGTACTGATCATTACCTGAAAGTATCATCCAGTTTGGGTGAAAAAATATTTGCTGAGATTTCTGGAGATTCGTAATTTTGGGAATCTTGGCAACCCCTTTCCATGAAAGTGTTTCTCGCCAGTCACTGCTTAGGGCTACATCATCATAAAACAAAACATAGAGATAGAACGTGAAACTACTTTATTGTGTCAAGTTTCAAGAAGCTAGCACAAACCGTGTTGGATTTAGAGTTCCAAATACATCTATCAATATAGGAAAAAACAGAGTGAAACCTAAAAATTCAAACTGTTACTGGAAACGAACGCTTCAACATAGAAGAACGAAATTTGGGGAACCAAGTCGCCTTAGTGTACTGATCATTACCTGAAAGTATCATCCAGTTTGGGTGAAAAAATATTTGCTGAGATTTCTGGAGATTCGTAATTTTTGGAAGCTTGGCAACCCCTTTCCATGAAAGTGTTTCTCGCCAGTCACTGCTTAGTGCTACATCAAGAGGAAACAAAACATAGAGATAGAACGTGAAACTACTTTATTGTGTCAAGTTTCAAGAAGCTAGCAGAAACCGTGTTGGATTTAGAGTTCCAAATACATCTATGAATATAGGAGAAAACAGAGTGAAACCTAAAAATTCAAACTGTTACTGGAAACGAACGCTTCAACATAGAAGAACGAAATTTGGGGAACCAAGTCGCCTTAGTATACTGATCATTATCTGAAAGTATCATCCAGTTTGGGTGAAAAAATATTTTCTTAGATTTCTGGAGATTCGTAATTTTGGGAAGCTTGGCAACCCCTTTCCATGAAAGTGTTTCTCGCCAGTCACTGCTTAGGGCTACATCAAGAGGAAACAAAACATAGAGATAGAACTTGAAACTACTTTATTGTGTCAAGTTTCAAGAAGCTAGCACAAACCGTGTTGGATTTAGAGTTCCAAATACATCTATCAATATAGGAGAAAACAGAGTGAAACCTAAAAATTCAAACTGTTACTGGAAACGAACGCTTCAACATAGAAGAACGAAAGTTGGGGAACCAAGTCGCCTTAGTGTACTGATCATTACCTGAAAGTATCATCCAGCTTGGGTGAAAAAATATTTGCTGGGATTTCTGGAGATTCGTAATTTTGGGAAGCCTGGCAACCCCTTTCCATGAAAGTGTTTCTCGCCAGTCACTGCTTAGGGCTACATCAAGAGGAAACAAAACATAGAGATAGAACGTGAATCTACTTTATTGTGTCAAGTTTCAAGAATCTAGCACAAACCGTGTTGGATTTAGAGTTCCAAATACATCTATCAATATAGGAGAAAACAGAGTGAAACCTAAAAATTCAAACTGTACTGGAAACGAACGCTTCATCATAGAAGAACGAAATTTGGGGAACCAAGTCACCTTAGTGTACTGATCATTACCTGAAAGTATCATCCAGTTTGGGTGAAAAAATATTTGCTGAGATTTCTGGAGATTCGTAATTTTTGGAAGCTTGGCAACCCCTTTCCATGAAAGTGTTTCTCGCCAGTCACTGCTTAGGGCTACATCATCAGGAAACAAAACATAGAGATAGAACGTGAAACTACTTTATTGTGTCAAGTTTCAAGAAGCTAGCACAAACCGTGTTGGATTTAGAGTTCCAAATACATCTATCAATATAGGAGAAAACAGAGTGAAACCTAAAAATTCAAACTGTACTGGAAACGAACGCTTCAACATAGAACGAAATTTGGGGAACCAAGTCGCCTTAGTGTACTGATCATTACCTGAAAGTATCATCCAGTTTGGGTGAAAAAATATTTGCTGAGATTTCTGGAGATTCGTAATTTTTGGAAGCTTGGCAACCCCTTTCCATGAGTGTTTCTCGCCAGTCACTGCTTAGGGCTACATCAAGAGGAAACAAAACATAGAGATAGAACGTGAAACTACTTTATTGTGTCAAGTTTCAAGAAGCTAGCACAAACCGTGTTGGATTTAGAGTTCCAAATACATCTATGAATATAGGAGAAAACAGAGTGAAACCTAAAAATTCAAACTGTTACTGGAAACGAACGCTTCAACATAGAAGAACGAAATTTGGGGAACCAAGTCGCCTTAGCATACTGATCATTACCTGAAAGTATCATCCAGTTTGGGTGAAAAAATATTTGCTGAGATTTCTGGAGATTCGTAATTTTGGGAAGCTTGGCAACCCCTTTCCATGAAAGTGTTTCTCGCCAGTCACTGCTTAGGGCTACATCAAGAGGAAACAAAACATAGAGATAGAACGTGAAACTACTTTATTGTGTCAAATTTCAAGAATCTAGCACAAACCGTGTTGGATTTAGAGTTCCAAATACATCTATCAATATAGGAGAAAACAGAGTGAAACCTAAAAATTCAAACTGTTACTGACACGAACGCTTCAACATAGAAGAACGAAATTTGGGGAACCAAGTCGCCTTAGTGTACTGATCATTACCTGAAAGTATCATCCAGTTTGGGTGAAAAAATATTTGCTGAGATTTCTGGAGATTCGTAATTTTTGGAAGCTTGGCAACCCCTTTCCATGAAAGTGTTTCTCGCCAGTCACTGCTTAGGGCTACATCATCAGGAAACAAAACATAGAGATAGAACGTGAAACTACTTTATTGTGTCAAGTTTCAAGAAGCTAGCACAAACCGTGTTGGATTTAGAGTTCCAAATACATCTATCAATATAGGAGAAAACAGAGTGAAACCTAAAAATTCAAACTGTTACTGGAAACGAACGCTTCAACATAGAAGAAGGAAATCTGGGGAACCAAGTCGCCTTAGTGTACTGATCATTACCTGAAAGTATCATCCAGTTTGGTGAAAAAAATATTTGCTGAGATTTCTGGAGATTCGTAATTTTGGGAAGCCTGGCAACCCCTTTCCATGAAAGTGTTTCTCGCCAGTCACTGCTTAGGGCTACATCAAGAGGAAACAAAACATAGAGATAGAACGTGAAACTACTTTATTGTGTCAAGTTTCAAGAAGCTAGCACAAACCGTGTTGGATTTAGAGTTCCAAATACATCTATCAATAGGAGAAAACAGAGTGAAACCTAAAAATTCAAACTGTACTGGAAACGAACGCTTCAACATAGAACGAAATTTGGGGAACCAAGTCGCCTTAGTGTACTGATCATTACCTGAAAGTATCATCCAGTTTGGGTGAAAAAATATTTGCTGAGATTTCTGTAGATTCGTAATTTTTGGAAGCTTGGCAACCCCTTTCCATGAAAGTGTTTCTCGCCAGTCACTACTTAGGGCTACATCAAGAGGAAACAAAACATAGAGATAGAACGTGAAACTACTTTATTGTGTCAAGTTTCAAGAAGCTAGCACAAACCGTGTTGGATTTAGAGTTCCAAATACATCTATCAATATAGGAGAAAACAGAGTGAAACCTAAAAATTCAAACTGTTACTGGAAACGAACGCTTCAACATAGAAGAACGAAATTTGGGTAACCAAGTCTCCTTAGTGTACTGATCATTACCTGAAAGTATCATCCAGTTTGGGTGAAAAAAATATTTGCTGAGATTTCTGGAGATTCGTAATTTTTGGAAGCTTGGCAACCCCTTTCCATGAAAGTGTTTCTTGCCAGTCACTGCTTAGGGCTACATCATGAGGAAACAAAACATAGAGATAGAACGTGAAACTACTTTATTGTGTCAAGTTTCAAGAAGCTAGCACAAACCGTGTTGGATTTAGAGTTCCAAATACATCTATCAATATAGGAGAAAACAGAGTGAAACCTAAAAATTCAAACTGTACTGGAAACGAACGCTTCAACATAGAACGAAATTTGGGGAACCAAGTCGCCTTAGTCTACTGATCATTACCTGAAAGTATCATCCAGTTTGGGTGAAAAAATATTTGCTGAGATTTCTGGAGATTAGTAATTTTGCAAAGCCTGGCAACCCCTTTCCATGAAAGTGTTTCTCGCCAGTCACTGCTTAGGGCTACATCAAGAGGAAACAAAACATAGAGATAGAAGGTGAAACTACTTTATTGCGTCAAGTTTCAAGAAGCTAGCACAAACCGTGTTGGATTTAGAGTTCCAAATACATCTATGAATATAGGAGAAAACAGAGTGAAACCTAAAAATTCAAACTGTTACTGGAAACGAACGCTTCAACATAGAAGAACGAAATTTGGGGAACCAAGTCGCCTTAGTGTACTGATCATTACCTGAAAGTATCATCCAGTTTGGGTGAAAAAATATTTGCTGAGATTTCTGGAGATTCGTAATTTTTGGAAGCTTGGCAACCCCTTTCCATGAAAGTGTTTCTCGCCAGTCACTGCTTAGTGCTACATCAAGAGGAAACAAAACATAGAGATAGAACGTGAAACTACTTTATTGTGTCAAGTTTCAAGAAGCTAGCAGAAACCGTGTTGGATTTAGAGTTCCAAATACATCTATGAATATAGGAGAAAACAGAGTGAAACCTAAAAATTCAAACTGTTACTGGAAACGAACGCTTCAACATAGAAGAACGAAATTTGGGGAACCAAGTCGCCTTAGTATACTGATCATTATCTGAAAGTATCATCCAGTTTGGGTGAAAAAATATTTTCTTAGATTTCTGGAGATTCGTAATTTTGGGAAGCTTGGCAACCCCTTTCCATGAAAGTGTTTCTCGCCAGTCACTGCTTAGGGCTACATCAAGAGGAAACAAAACATAGAGATAGAACTTGAAACTACTTTATTGTGTCAAGTTTCAAGAAGCTAGCACAAACCGTGTTGGATTTAGAGTTCCAAATACATCTATCAATATAGGAGAAAACAGAGTGAAACCTAAAAATTCAAACTGTTACTGGAAACGAACGCTTCAACATAGAAGAACGAAATCTGGGGAACCAAGTCGCCTTAGTGTACTGATCATTACCTGAAAGTATCATCCAGCTTGGGTGAAAAAATATTTGCTGGGATTTCTGGAGATTCGTAATTTTGGGAAGCCTGGCAACCCCTTTCCATGAAAGTGTTTCTCGCCAGTCACTGCTTAGGGCTACATCAAGAGGAAACAAAACATAGAGATAGAACGTGAATCTACTTTATTGTGTCAAGTTTCAAGAATCTAGCACAAACCGTGTTGGATTTAGAGTTCCAAATACATCTATCAATATAGGAGAAAACAGAGTGAAACCTAAAAATTCAAACTGTTACTGGAAACGAACGCTTCAACATAGAAGAACGAAATTTGGGGACCAAGTCGCCTTAGTGTACTGATCATTACCTGAAAGTATCATCCAGTTTGGGTGAAAAAATATTTGCTGAGATTTCTGGAGATTCGTAATTTTTGGAAGCTTGGCAACCCCTTTCCATGAAAGTGTTTCTCGCCAGTCACTGCTTAGGGCTACATCAAGAGGAAACAAAACATAGAGATAGAACGTGAAACTACTTTATTGTGTCAAGTTTCAAGAAGCTAGCACAAACCGTGTTGGATTTAGAGTTCCAAATACATCTATCAATATAGGAGAAAACAGAGTGAAACCTAAAAATTCAAACTGTTACTGGAAACGAACGCTTCAACATAGAAGAACGAAATTTGGGGAACCAAGTCGCCTTAGTGTACTGATCATTACCTGAAAGTATCATCCAGTTTGGGTGAAAAAATATTTGCTGAGATTTCTGGAGATTAGTAATTTTGCAAAGCCTGGCAACCCCATTCCATGAAAGTGTTTCTCGCCAGTCACTGCTTAGGGCTACATCAAGAGGAAACAAAACATAGAGATAGAACGTGAAACTACTTTATTGTGTCAAGTTTCAAGAAGCTAGCACAAACCGTGTTGGATTTAGAGTTCCAAATACATCTATGTATATAGGAGAAAACAGAGTGAAACCTAAAAATTCAAACTGTTACTGGAAACGAACGCTTCATCATAGAAGAACGAAATTTGGGGAACCAAGTCACCTTAGTGTACTGATCATTACCTGAAAGTATCATCCAGTTTGGGTGAAAAAATATTTGCTGAGATTTCTGGAGATTCGTAATTTTTGGAAGCTTGGCAACCCCTTTCCATGAAAGTGTTTCTCGCCAGTCACTGCTTAGGGCTACATCATCAGGAAACAAAACATAGAGATAGAACGTGAAACTACTTTATTGTGTCAAGTTTCAAGAAGCTAGCACAAACCGTGTTGGATTTAGAGTTCCAAATACATCTATCAATATAGGAGAAAACAGAGTGAAACCTAAAAATTCAAACTGTACTGGAAACGAACGCTTCAACATAGAACGAAATTTGGGGAACCAAGTCGCCTTAGTGTACTGATCATTACCTGAAAGTATCATCCAGTTTGGGTGAAAAAATATTTGCTGAGATTTCTGGAGATTCGTAATTTTTGGAAGCTTGGCAACCCCTTTCCATGAGTGTTTCTCGCCAGTCACTGCTTAGGGCTACATCAAGAGGAAACAAAACATAGAGATAGAACGTGAAACTACTTTATTGTGTCAAGTTTCAAGAAGCTAGCACAAACCGTGTTGGATTTAGAGTTCCAAATACATCTATGAATATAGGAGAAAACAGAGTGAAACCTAAAAATTCAAACTGTTACTGGAAACGAACGCTTCAACATAGAAGAACGAAATTTGGGGAACCAAGTCGCCTTAGCATACTGATCATTACCTGAAAGTATCATCCAGTTTGGGTGAAAAAATATTTGCTGAGATTTCTGGAGATTCGTAATTTTGGGAAGCTTGGCAACCCCTTTCCATGAAAGTGTTTCTCGCCAGTCACTGCTTAGGGCTACATCAAGAGGAAACAAAACATAGAGATAGAACGTGAAACTACTTTATTGTGTCAAATTTCAAGAATCTAGCACAAACCGTGTTGGATTTAGAGTTCCAAATACATCTATCAATATAGGAGAAAACAGAGTGAAACCTAAAAATTCAAACTGTTACTGAAACGAACGCTTCAACATAGAAGAACGAAATTTGGGGAACCAAGTCGCCTTAGTGTACTGATCATTACCTGAAAGTATCATCCAGTTTGGGTGAAAAAATATTTGCTGAGATTTCTGGAGATTCGTAATTTTTGGAAGCTTGGCAACCCCTTTCCATGAAAGTGTTTCTCGCCAGTCACTGCTTAGGGCTACATCATCAGGAAACAAAACATAGAGATAGAACGTGAAACTACTTTATTGTGTCAAGTTTCAAGAAGCTAGCACAAACCGTGTTGGATTTAGAGTTCCAAATACATCTATCAATATAGGAGAAAACAGAGTGAAACCTAAAAATTCAAACTGTTACTGGAAACGAACGCTTCAACATAGAAGAAGGAAATCTGGGGAACCAAGTCGCCTTAGTGTACTGATCATTACCTGAAAGTATCATCCAGTTTGGTGAAAAAAATATTTGCTGAGATTTCTGGAGATTCGTAATTTTGGGAAGCCTGGCAACCCCTTTCCATGAAAGTGTTTCTCGCCAGTCACTGCTTAGGGCTACATCAAGAGGAAACAAAACATAGAGATAGAACGTGAAACTACTTTATTGTGTCAAGTTTCAAGAAGCTAGCACAAACCGTGTTGGATTTAGAGTTCCAAATACATCTATCAATAGGAGAAAACAGAGTGAAACCTAAAAATTCAAACTGTACTGGAAACGAACGCTTCAACATAGAACGAAATTTGGGGAACCAAGTCGCCTTAGTGTACTGATCATTACCTGAAAGTATCATCCAGTTTGGGTGAAAAAATATTTGCTGAGATTTCTGTAGATTCGTAATTTTTGGAAGCTTGGCAACCCCTTTCCATGAAAGTGTTTCTCGCCAGTCACTACTTAGGGCTACATCAAGAGGAAACAAAACATAGAGATAGAACGTGAAACTACTTTATTGTGTCAAGTTTCAAGAAGCTAGCACAAACCGTGTTGGATTTAGAGTTCCAAATACATCTATCAATATAGGAGAAAACAGAGTGAAACCTAAAAATTCAAACTGTTACTGGAAACGAACGCTTCAACATAGAAGAACGAAATTTGGGGAACCAAGTCTCCTTAGTGTACTGATCATTACCTGAAAGTATCATCCAGTTTGGGTGAAAAAAATATTTGCTGAGATTTCTGGAGATTCGTAATTTTTGGAAGCTTGGCAACCCCTTTCCATGAAAGTGTTTCTTGCCAGTCACTGCTTAGGGCTACATCATGAGGAAACAAAACATAGAGATAGAACGTGAAACTACTTTATTGTGTCAAGTTTCAAGAAGCTAGCACAAACCGTGTTGGATTTAGAGTTCCAAATACATCTATCAATATAGGAGAAAACAGAGTGAAACCTAAAAATTCAAACTGTACTGGAAACGAACGCTTCAACATAGAACGAAATTTGGGGAACCAAGTCGCCTTAGTCTACTGATCATTACCTGAAAGTATCATCCAGTTTGGGTGAAAAAATATTTGCTGAGATTTCTGGAGATTAGTAATTTTGCAAAGCCTGGCAACCCCTTTCCATGAAAGTGTTTCTCGCCAGTCACTGCTTAGGGCTACATCAAGAGGAAACAAAACATAGAGATAGAAGGTGAAACTACTTTATTGCGTCAAGTTTCAAGAAGCTAGCACAAACCGTGTTGGATTTAGAGTTCCAAATACATCTATGAATATAGGAGAAAACAGAGTGAAACCTAAAAATTCAAACTGTTACTGGAAACGAACGCTTCAACATAGAATAACGAAATTTGGGGAACCAAGTCGCCTTAGTGTACTGATCATTACCTGAAAGTATCATCCAGTTTGGGTGAAAAAATATTTGCTGAGATTTCTGGAGATTAGTAATTTTGCAAAGCCTGGCAACCCCTTTCCATGAAAGTGTTTCTCGCCAGTCACTGCTTAGTGCTACATCAAGAGGAAACAAAACATAGAGATAGAAGATGAAACTACTTTATTGTGTCAAGTTTCAAGAAGCTAGCACAAACCGTGTTGGATTTAGAGTTCCAAATACATCTATCAATATAGGAGAAAACAGAGTGAAACCTAAAAATTCAAACTGTTACTGGAAACGAATGCTTCAACATAGAAGAACGAAATTTGGGGAACCAAGTCGCTTAGTGTACTGATCATGACCTGAAAGTATCATCCAGTTTGGGTGAAAAAATATTTGCTGAGATTTCTGGAGATTCGTAATTTTTGGAAGCTTGGCAACCCCTTTCCATGAAAGTTTTTCTCGCCAGTCACTGCTTAGTGCTACATCAAGAGGAAACAAAACATAGAGATAGAACGTGAAACTACTTTATTGTGTCAAGTTTCAAGAAGCTAGCACAAACCGTGTTGGATTTAGAGTTCCAAATACATCTATGAATATAGGAGAAAACAGAGTGAAACCTAAAAATTCAAACTGTTACTGGAAACGAACGCTTCAACATAGAAGAACGAAATTTGGGGAACCAAGTCGCCTTAGTATACTGATCATTACCTGAAAGTATCATCCAGTTTGGGTGAAAAAATATTTTCTGAGATTTCTGGAGATTCGTAATTTTGGGAAGCTTGGCAACCCCTTTCCATGAAAGTGTTTCTCGCCAGTCACTGCTTAGGGCTACATCAAGAGGAAACAAAACATAGAGATAGAACGTGAAACTACTTTATTGTGTCAAGTTTCAAGAAGCTAGCACAAACCGTGTTGGATTTAGAGTTCCAAATACATCTATCAATATAGGAGAAAACAGAGTGAAACCTAAAAATTCAAACTGTTACTGGAAACGAACGCTTCAACATAGAAGAACGAAATTTGGGGAACCAAGTCTCCTTAGTGTACTGATCATTACCTGAAAGTATCATCCAGTTTGGGTGAAAAAAATATTTGCTGAGATTTCTGGAGATTCGTAATTTTTGGAAGCTTGGCAACCCCTTTCCATGAAAGTGTTTCTTGCCAGTCACTGCTTAGGGCTACATCATGAGGAAACAAAACATAGAGATAGAACGTGAAACTACTTTATTGTGTCAAGTTTCAAGAAGCTAGCACAAACCGTGTTGGATTTAGAGTTCCAAATACATCTATCAATATAGGAGAAAACAGAGTGAAACCTAAAAATTCAAACTGTACTGGAAACGAACGCTTCAACATAGAACGAAATTTGGGGAACCAAGTCGCCTTAGTCTACTGATCATTACCTGAAAGTATCATCCAGTTTGGGTGAAAAAATATTTGCTGAGATTTCTGGAGATTAGTAATTTTGCAAAGCCTGGCAACCCCTTTCCATGAAAGTGTTTCTCGCCAGTCACTGCTTAGGGCTACATCAAGAGGAAACAAAACATAGAGATAGAAGGTGAAACTACTTTATTGCGTCAAGTTTCAAGAAGCTAGCACAAACCGTGTTGGATTTAGAGTTCCAAATACATCTATGAATATAGGAGAAAACAGAGTGAAACCTAAAAATTCAAACTGTTACTGGAAACGAACGCTTCAACATAGAATAACGAAATTTGGGGAACCAAGTCGCCTTAGTGTACTGATCATTACCTGAAAGTATCATCCAGTTTGGGTGAAAAAATATTTGCTGAGATTTCTGGAGATTAGTAATTTTGCAAAGCCTGGCAACCCCTTTCCATGAAAGTGTTTCTCGCCAGTCACTGCTTAGGGCTACATCAAGAGGAAACAAAACATAGAGATAGAAGATGAAACTACTTTATTGTGTCAAGTTTCAAGAAGCTAGCACAAACCGTGTTGGATTTAGAGTTCCAAATACATCTATCAATATAGGAGAAAACAGAGTGAAACCTAAAAATTCAAACTGTTACTGGAAACGAATGCTTCAACATAGAAGAACGAAATTTGGGGAACCAAGTCGCTTAGTGTACTGATCATGACCTGAAAGTATCATCCAGTTTGGGTGAAAAAATATTTGCTGAGATTTCTGGAGATTCGTAATTTTTGGAAGCTTGGCAACCCCTTTCCATGAAAGTTTTTCTCGCCAGTCACTGCTTAGTGCTACATCAAGAGGAAACAAAACATAGAGATAGAACGTGAAACTACTTTATTGTGTCAAGTTTCAAGAAGCTAGCACAAACCGTGTTGGATTTAGAGTTCCAAATACATCTATGAATATAGGAGAAAACAGAGTGAAACCTAAAAATTCAAACTGTTACTGGAAACGAACGCTTCAACATAGAAGAACGAAATTTGGGGAACCAAGTCGCCTTAGTATACTGATCATTACCTGAAAGTATCATCCAGTTTGGGTGAAAAAATATTTTCTGAGATTTCTGGAGATTCGTAATTTTGGGAAGCTTGGCAACCCCTTTCCATGAAAGTGTTTCTCGCCAGTCACTGCTTAGGGCTACATCAAGAGGAAACAAAACATAGAGATAGAACGTGAAACTACTTTATTGTGTCAAGTTTCAAGAAGCTAGCACAAACCGTGTTGGATTTAGAGTTCCAAATACATCTATCAATATAGGAGAAAACAGAGTGAAACCTAAAAATTCAAACTGTTACTGGAA
Source organism: Spermophilus citellus (assembly GCF_964194105.1). Classification (NCBI taxonomy): domain Eukaryota; kingdom Metazoa; phylum Chordata; class Mammalia; order Rodentia; family Sciuridae; genus Spermophilus; species Spermophilus citellus. The sequence continues at coordinate 13,907 of NW_027672896.1, read as the reverse complement.
ACGAACACTTCAACATAGAAGAACGAAATCTGGGGAACCAAGTCGCCTTAGTGTACTGATCATTACCTGAAAGTATCATCCATTTTGGGTGAAAAAATATTTGCTGAGATTTCTGGAGATTCGTAATTTTTGGAAGCTTGGCAACCCCTTTCCATGAAAGTGTTTCTTGCCAGTCACTGCTTAGGGCTACATCATGAGGAAACAAAACATAGAGATAGAACGTGAAACTACTTTATTGTGTCAAGTTTCAAGAAGCTAGCACAAACCATGTTGGATTTAGAGTTCCAAATACATCTATCAATATAGGAGAAAACAGAGTGAAACCTAAAAATTCAAACTGTACTGGAAACGAACGCTTCAACATAGAACGAAATTTGGGGAACCAAGTCGCCTTAGTCTACTGATCATTACCTGAAAGTATCATCCAGTTTGGGTGAAAAAATATTTGCTGAGATTTCTGGAGATTCCTAATTTTTGGAAGCTTGGCAACCCCTTTCCATGAAAGTGTTTCTCGCCAGTCACTGCTTAGGGCTACATCAAGAGGAAACAAAACATAGAGATAGAACGTGAAACTACTTTATTGTGTCAAGTTTCAAGAAGCTAGCACAAACCGTGTTGGATTTAGAGTTCCAAATACATCTATCTATATAGGAGAAAACAGAGTGAAACCTAAAATTTCAAACTGTTACTGGAAACGAACGCTTCATCATAGAAGAACGAAATTTGGGGAACCAAGTCGCCTTAGTGTACTGATCATTACCTGAAAGTATCATCCAGTTTGGGTGAAAAAATATTTGCTGAGATTTCTGGAGATTCGTAATTTTTGGAAGCTTGGCAACCCCTTTCCATGAAAGTGTTTCTCGCCAGTCACTGCTTAGGGCTACATCAAGAGGAAACAAAACATAGAGATAGAACGTGAAAATACTTTATTGTGTCAAGTTTCAAGAAGCTAGCACAAACCGTGTTGGATTTAGAGTTCCAAATACATCTATCAATATAGGAGAAAACAGAGTGAAACCTAAAAATTCAAACTGTTACTGGAAACGAACGCTTCATCATAGAAGAACGAAATTTGGGGAACCAAGTCGCCTTAGTGTACTGATCATTACCTGAAAGTATCATCCAGTTTGGGTGAAAAAATATTTGCTGAGATTTCTGGAGATTCGTAATTTTGGGAAGCCTGGCAACCCCTTTCCATGAAAGTGTTTCTCGCCAGTCACTGCTTAGGGCTACATCAAGAGGAAACAAAACATAGAGATAGAAGGTGAAACTACTTTATTGTGTCAAGTTTCAGGAAGCTAGCACAAACCGTGTTGGATTTAGAGTTCCAAATACATCTATGAATATAGGAGAAAACAGAGTGAAACCTAAAAATTCAAACTGTTACTGGAAACGAACGCTTCATCATAGAAGAACGAAATTTGGGGAACCAAGTTGCCTTAGTGTACTGATCATTACCTGAAAGTATCATCCAGTTTGGGTGAAAAAATATTTGCTGAGATTTCTGGAGATTCGTAATTTTGGGAAGCTTGGCAATCCCTTTCCATGAAAGTGTTTCTCGCCAGTCACTGCTTAGGGCTACATCATCAGGAAACAAAACATAGAGATAGAACGTGAAACTACTTTATTGTGTCAAGTTTCAAGAAGCTAGCACAAACCGTGTTGGATTTAGAGTTCCAAATACATCTATCAATATAGGAGAAAACAGAGTGAAACCTAAAAATTCAAACTGTTACTGGAAACGAACGCTTCAACATAGAAGAACGAAATCTGGGGAACCAAGTCGCCTTAGTGTACTGATCATTACCTGAAAGTATCATCCAGTTTGGGTGAAAAAATATTTGCTGAGATTTCTGGAGATTCGTAATTTTGGGAAGCCTGGCAACCCCTTTCCATGAAAGTGTTTCTCGCCAGTCACTGCTTAGGGCTACATCAAGAGGAAACAAAACATAGAGATAGAAGGTGAAACTACTTTATAGTGTCAAGTTTCAAGAAGCTAGCACAAACCGTGTTGGATTTAGAGTTCCAAATACATCTATCAATATAGGAGAAAACAGAGTGAAACCTAAAAATTCAAACTGTTACTGGAAACGAACGCTTCATCATAGAAGAAAGAAATTTGGGGAACCAAGTCGCCTTAGTGTACTGATCATTACCTGAAAGTATCATCCAGTTTGGGTGAAAAAATATTTGCTGAGATTTCTGGAGATTCGTAATTTTGGGAATCTTGGCAACCCCTTTCCATGAAAGTGTTTCTCGCCAGTCACTGCTTAGGGCTACATCATCATAAAACAAAACATAGAGATAGAACGTGAAACTACTTTATTGTGTCAAGTTTCAAGAAGCTAGCACAAACCGTGTTGGATTTAGAGTTCCAAATACATCTATCAATATAGGAAAAAACAGAGTGAAACCTAAAAATTCAAACTGTTACTGGAAACGAACGCTTCAACATAGAAGAACGAAATTTGGGGAACCAAGTCGCCTTAGTGTACTGATCATTACCTGAAAGTATCATCCAGTTTGGGTGAAAAAATATTTGCTGAGATTTCTGGAGATTCGTAATTTTTGGAAGCTTGGCAACCCCTTTCCATGAAAGTGTTTCTCGCCAGTCACTGCTTAGTGCTACATCAAGAGGAAACAAAACATAGAGATAGAACGTGAAACTACTTTATTGTGTCAAGTTTCAAGAAGCTAGCAGAAACCGTGTTGGATTTAGAGTTCCAAATACATCTATGAATATAGGAGAAAACAGAGTGAAACCTAAAAATTCAAACTGTTACTGGAAACGAACGCTTCAACATAGAAGAACGAAATTTGGGGAACCAAGTCGCCTTAGTATACTGATCATTACCTGAAAGTATCATCCAGTTTGGGTGAAAAAATATTTTCTGAGATTTCTGGAGATTCGTAATTTTGGGAAGCTTGGCAACCCCTTTCCATGAAAGTGTTTCTCGCCAGTCACTGCTTAGGGCTACATCAAGAGGAAACAAAACATAGAGATAGAACTTGAAACTACTTTATTGTGTCAAGTTTCAAGAAGCTAGCACAAACCGTGTTGGATTTAGAGTTCCAAATACATCTATCAATATAGGAGAAAACAGAGTGAAACCTAAAAATTCAAACTGTTACTGGAAACGAACGCTTCAACATAGAAGAACGAAATCTGGGGAACCAAGTCGCCTTAGCATACTGATCATTACCTGAAAGTATCATCCAGCTTGGGTGAAAATATATTTGCTGGGATTTCTGGAGATTCGTAATTTTGGGAAGCCTGGCAACCCCTTTCCATGAAAGTGTTTCTCGCCAGTCACTGCTTAGGGCTACATCAAGAGGAAACAAAACATAGAGATAGAACGTGAATCTACTTTATTGTGTCAAGTTTCAAGAATCTAGCAGAAACCGTGTTGGATTTAGAGTTCCAAATACATCTATCAATATAGGAGAAAACAGAGTGAAACCTAAAAATTCAAACTGTTACTGGAAACGAACGCTTCAACATAGAAGAACGAAATTTGGGGACCAAGTCGCCTTAGTGTACTGATCATTACCTGAAAGTATCATCCAGTTTGGGTGAAAAAATATTTGCTGAGATTTCTGGAGATTCGTAATTTTTGGAAGCTTGGCAACCCCTTTCCATGAAAGTGTTTCTCGCCAGTCACTGCTTAGGGCTACATCAAGAGGAAACAAAACATAGAGATAGAACGTGAAACTACTTTATTGTGTCAAGTTTCAAGAAGCTAGCACAAACCGTGTTGGATTTAGAGTTCCAAATACATCTATCAATATAGGAGAAAACAGAGTGAAACCTAAAAATTCAAACTGTTACTGGAAACGAACGCTTCAACATAGAAGAACGAAATTTGGGGAACCAAGTCGCCTTAGTGTACTGATCATTACCTGAAAGTATCATCCAGTTTGGGTGAAAAAATATTTGCTGAGATTTCTGGAGATTAGTAATTTTGCAAAGCCTGGCAACCCCTTTCCATGAAAGTGTTTCTCGCCAGTCACTGCTTAGGGCTACATCAAGAGGAAACAAAACATAGAGATAGAACGTGAAACTACTTTATTGTTTCAAGTTTCAAGAAGCTAGCACAAACCGTGTTGGATTTAGAGTTCCAAATACATCTATGAATATAGGAGAAAACAGAGTGAAACCTAAAAATTCAAACTGTTACTGGAAACGAACGCTTCATCATAGAAGAACGAAATTTGGGGAACCAAGTCACCTTAGTGTACTGATCATTACCTGAAAGTATCATCCAGTTTGGGTGAAAAAATATTTGCTGAGATTTCTGGAGATTCGTAATTTTTGGAAGCTTGGCAACCCCTTTCCATGAAAGTGTTTCTCGCCAGTCACTGCTTAGGGCTACATCATCAGGAAACAAAACATAGAGATAGAACGTGAAACTACTTTATTGTGTCAAGTTTCAAGAAGCTAGCACAAACCGTGTTGGATTTAGAGTTCCAAATACATCTATCAAAGTAGGAGAAAACAGAGTGAAACCTAAAAATTCAAACTGTACTGGAAACGAACGCTTCAACATAGAACGAAATTTGGGGAACCAAGTCGCCTTAGTGTACTGATCATTACCTGAAAGTATCATCCAGTTTGGGTGAAAAAATATTTGCTGAGATTTCTGGAGATTCGTAATTTTTGGAAGCTTGGCAACCCCTTTCCATGAAAGTGTTTCTCGCCAGTCACTACTTAGGGCTACATCAAGAGGAAACAAAACATAGAGATAGAACGTGAAACTACTTTATTGTGTCAAGTTTCAAGAAGCTAGCACAAACCGTGTTGGATTTAGAGTTCCAAATACATCTATCAATATAGGAGAAAACAGAGTGAAACCTAAAAATTCAAACTGTTACTGGAAACGAACGCTTCAACATAGAAGAACGAAATTTGGGGAACCAAGTCGCCTTAGCATACTGATCATTACCTGAAAGTATCATCCAGTTTGGGTGAAAAAAATATTTGCTGAGATTTCTGGAGATTCGTAATTTTGCAAAGCCTGGCAACCCCTTTCCATGAAAGTGTTTCTCGCCAGTCACTGCTTAGGGCTACATCAAGAGGAAACAAAACATAGAGATAGAAGGTGAAACTACTTTATTGTGTCAAGTTTCTAGAAGCTAGCACAAACCGTGTTGGATTTAGAGTTCCAAATACATCTATCAATATAGGAGAAAACAGAGTGAAACCTAAAAATTCAAACTGTTACTGGAAACGAACGCTTCAACATAGAATAACGAAATTTGGGGAACCAAGTCGCCTTAGTGTACTGATCATTACCTGAAAGTATCATCCAGTTTGGGTGAAAAAATATTTGCTGAGATTTCTGTAGATTCGTAATTTTTGGAAGCTTGGCAACCCCTTTCCATGAAAGTGTTTCTCGCCAGTCACTGCTTAGGGCTACATCAAGAGGAAACAAAACATAGAGATAGAACGTGAAACTACTTTATTGTGTCAAGTTTCAAGAGGTTAGCACAAACCGTGTTGGATTTAGAGTTCCAAATACATCTATCAATATAGGAGAAAACAGAGTGAAACCTAAAAATTCAAACTGTTACTGGAAACGAACGCATCAACATAGAAGAACGAAATTTGGGGAACCAAGTCACCTTAGTGTACTGATCATTACCTGAAAGTATCATCCAGTTTGGGTGAAAAAATATTTGCTGAGATTTCTGTAGATTCCTAATTTTGGGAAGCTTGGCAACCCCTTTCCATGAAAGTGTTCCTCGCCAGTCACTGCTTAGGGCTACAAAAAGAGGAAACAAAACATAGAGATAGAACGTGAAACTACTTTATTGTGTCAAGTTTCAAGAAGCTAGCACAAACCGTGTTGGATTTAGAGTTCCAAATACATCTATCAATATAGGAGAAAACAGAGTGAAACCTAAAAATTCAAACTGTTACTGGAAACGAACGCTTCAACATAGAAGACCGAAATCTGGGGAACCAAGTCGCCTTAGTGTACTGATCATTACCTGAAAGTATCATCCAGTTTGGTTGAAAAAATATTTGCTGAGATTTCTGTAGATTCGTAATTTTGGGAAGCCTGGCAACCCCTTTCCATGAAAGTGTTCCTCTCCAGTCACTGCTTAGGGCTACATCAAGAGGAAACAAAACATAGAGATAGAACGTGAAACTAATTTATTGTGTCAAGTTTCAAGAAGCTAGCACAAACCGTGTTGGATTTAGAGTTAAAATACATCTATCTATATAGGAGAAAACAGAGTGAAACCTAAAAATTCAAACTGTTACTGGAAACGAACGCTTCAACATAGAAGAACGAAATCTGGGGAACCAAGTCGCCTTAGTGTACTGATCATTACCTGAAAGTATCATCCAGTTTGGGTGAAAAAATATTTGCTGAGATTTCTGGAGATTCGTAATTTTGGGAAGCTTGGCAACCCCTTTCCATGAAAGTGTTTCTCGCCAGTCACTGCTTAGGGATACATCATCAGGAAACAAAACATAGAGATAGAACGTGAAACTACTTTATTGTGTCAAGTTTCAAGAAGCTAGCACAAACCGTGTTGGATTTAGAGTTCCAAATACATCTATCAATATAGAAGAAAACAGAGTGAAACCTAAAAATTCAAACTGTTACTGGAAACGAACGCTTCAACATAGAAGAACGAAATCTGGGGAACCAAGTCGCCTTAGTGTACTGCTCATTAGCTGAAAGTATCATCCATTTTGGGTGAAAAAATATTTGCTGAGATTTCTGGAGATTCGTCATTTTGGGAAGCCTGGCAACCCCTTTCCATGAAAGTGTTTCTCGCCAGTCACTGCTTAGGGCTACATCAAGAGGAAACAAAACATAGAGATAGAACGTGAAACTACTTTATTGTGTCAAGTTTCAAGAAGCTAGCACAAACCGTGTTGGATTTAGAGTTCCAAATACATCTATCAATATAGAAGAAAACAGAGTGAAACCTAAAAATTCAAACTGTTACTGGAAACGAACGCTTCAACATAGAAAAACGAAATCTGGGGAACCAAGTCGCCATAGTGTACTGCTCATTAGCTGAAAGTATCATCCATTTTGGGTGAAAAAATATTTGCTGAGATTTCTGGAGATTCGTAATTTTGGGAAGCCTGGCAACCCCTTTCCATGAAAGTGTTTCTCGCCAGTCACTGCTTAGGGCTACATCAAGAGGAAACAAAACATAGAGATAGAATGTGAAACTACTTTATTGTGTCAAGTTTCAAGAAGCTAGCACAAACCGTGTTGGATTTAGAGTTCCAAATACATCTATCAATATAGGAGAAAACAGAGTGAAACCTAAAAATTCAAACTGTTACTGGAAACGAACGCTTCAACATAGAAGAACGAAATTTGGGGAACCAAGTCGCCTTAGTGTACTGATCATTACCTGAAAGTATCATCTAGTTTGGGTGAAAAAATATTTGCTGAGATTTCTGTAGATTCGTAATTTTTGGAAGCTTGGCAACCCCTTTCCATGAAAGTGTTTCTCGCCAGTCACTGCTTAGGGCTACATCATCAGGAAAAAAAACATAGAGATAGAACGTGAAAGTACTTTATTGTGTCAAGTTTCAAGAAGCTAGCACAAACCGTGTTGGATTTAGAGTTCCAAATACATCTATCAATATAGGAGAAAACAGAGTGAAACCTAAAAATTCAAACTGTTACTGGAAACGAACGCTTCAACATAGAAGAACGAAATCTGGGGAACCAAGTCGCCTTAGTGTACTGATCATTACCTGAAAGTATCATCCAGTTTGGGTGAAAAAATATTTGCTGAGATTTCTGGAGATTCGTAATTTTGGGAAGCTTGGCAACCCCTTTCCATGAAAGTGTTTCTCGCCAGTCACTGCTTAGGGCTACATCAAGAGGAAACAAAACATAGAGATAGAACGTGAAACTACTTTATTGTGTCAAGTTTCAAGAAGCTAGCACAAACCGTGTTGGATTTAGAGTTCCAAATACATCTATCAATATAGGAGAAAACAGAGTGAAACCTAAAAATTCAAACTGTTACTGGAAACGAACGCTTCAACATAGAAGAACGAAATTTGGGGAACCAAGTCGCCTTAGTGTACTGATCATTACCTGAAAGTATCATCCAGTTTGGGTGAAAAAATATTTGTTGAGATTTCTGGAGATTCGTAATTTTGGGAAGCTTGGCAACCCCTTTCCATGAAAGTGTTTCTAGCCAGTCACTGCTTAGGGCTACATCATCAGGAAAAAAAACATAGAGATAGAACATGAAAGTACTTTATTGTGTCAAGTTTCAAGAAGCTAGCACAAACCGTGTTGGATTTAGAGTTCCAAATACATCTATCAATATAGGAGAAAACAGAGTGAAACCTAAAAATTCAAACTGTTACTGGAAACGAACGCTTCAACATAGAAGAACGAAATTTGGGGAACCAAGTCGCCTTAGTGTACTGATCATTACCTGAAAGTATCATCCAGTTTGGGTGAAAAAATATTTGCTGAGATTTCTGGAGATTCCTAATTTTGGGAAGCTTGGCAACCCCTTTAAATGAAAGTGTTCCTCGCCAGTCACTGCTTAGGGCTACAAAAAGAGGAAACAAAACATAGAGATAGAACGTGAAACTACTTTATTGTGTCAAGTTTCAAGAAGCTAGCACAAACCGTGTTGGATTTAGAGTTCCAAATACATCTATCAATATAGGAGAAAACAGAGTGAAACCTAAAAATTCAAACTGTTACTGGAAACGAACGCTTCAACATAGAAGAACGAAATCTGGGGAACCAAGTCGCCTTAGGGTACTGATCATTACCTGAAAGTATCATCCAGTTTGGGTGAAAAAATATTTGCTTAGATTTCTGGAGATTCGTCATTTTGGGAAGCCTGGCAACCCCTTTCCATGAAAGTGTTTCTCGCCAGTCACTGCTTAGGGCTACATCAAGAGGAAACAAACATAGAGATAGAATGTGAAACTACTTTATTGTGTCAAGTTTCAAGAAGCTAGCACAAACCGTGTTGGATTTAGAGTTCAAAATACATCTATGAATATAGGAGAAAACAGAGTGAAACCTAAAAATTCAAACTGTTACTGGAAACGAACGCTTCAACATACAAGAACGAAATCTGGGGAACCAAGTCGCCTTAGTGTACTGATCATTACCTGAAAGTATCATCCAGTTTGGTTGAAAAAATATTTGCTGAGATTTCTGTAGATTCGTAATTTTGGGAAGCCTGGCAACCCCTTTCCATGAAAGTGTTCCTCGCCAGTCACTGCTTAGGGCTACATCAAGAGGAAACAAAACATAGAGATAGAACGTGAAACTACTTTATTGTGTCAAGTTTCAAGAAGCTAGCACAAACCGTGTTGGATTTAGAGTTCCAAATACATCTATCAATATAGAAGAAAACAGAGTGAAACCTAAAAATTCAAACTGTTACTGGAAACGAACGCTTCAACATAGAAGAACGAAATCTGGGGAACCAAGTCGCCTTAGTGTACTGCTCATTAGCTGAAAGTATCATCCAGTTTGGGTGAAAAAATATTTGTTGAGATTTCTGGAGATTCGTAATTTTGGGAAGCTTGGCAACCCCTTTCCATGAAAGTGTTTCTCGCCAGTCACTGCTTAGGGCTACATCATCAGGAAACAAAACATAGAGATAGAACGTGAAAGTACTTTATTGTGTCAAGTTTCAAGAAGCTAGCACAAACCGTGTTGGATTTAGAGTTCCAAATACATCTATCAATATAGGAGAAAACAGAGTGAAACCTAAAAATTCAAACTGTTACTGGAAACGAACGCTTCAACATAGAAGACCGAAATCTGGTGAACCAAGTCGCCTTAGTGTACTGATCATTACCTGAAAGTATCATCCAGTTTGGGTGAAAAAATATTTGCTGAGATTTCTGGAGATTCGTAATTTTGGGAAGCCTGGCAACCCCTTTCCATGAAAGTGTTTCTCGCCAGTCACTGCTTAGGGCTACAAAAAGAGGAAACAAAACATAGAGATAGAACGTGAAACTACTTTATTGTGTCAAGTTTCAAGAAGCTAGCACAAACCGTGTTGGATTTAGAGTTCCAAATACATCTATCAATATAGGAGAAAACAGAGTGAAACCTAAAAATTCAAACTGTTACTGGAAACGAACGCTTCAACATAGAAGAACGAAATTTGGGGAACCAAGTCGCCTTAGTGTACTGATCATTACCTGAAAGTATCATCCAGTTTGGGTGAAAAAATATTTGCTGAGATTTCTGTAGATTCGTAATTTTTGGAAGCTTGGCAACCCCTTTCCATGAAAGTGTTTCTCGCCAAAAACTGCTTAGGGATACATCAAGAGGAAACAAAACATAGAGATAGAACGTGAAACTACTTTATTGTGTCAAGTTTCAAGAAGCTAGCACAAACCGTGTTGGATTTAGAGTTCCAAATACATCTATCAATATAGGAGAAAACAGAGTGAAACCTAAAAATTCAAACTGTTACTGGAAACGAACGCTTCAACATAGAAGAACGAAATTTGGGGAACCAAGTCGCCTTAGTGTACTGATCATTACCTGAAAGTATCATCCAGTTTGGGTGAAAAAATATTTGCTGAGATTTCTGTAGATTCCTAATTTTAGGAAGCTTGGCAACCCCTTTCCATGAAAGTGTTCCTCGCCAGTCACTGCTTAGGGCTACAAAAAGAGGAAACAAAACATAGAGATAGAACGTGAAACTACTTTATTGTGTCAAGTTTCAAGAAGCTAGCACAAACCGTGTTGGATTTAGAGTTCCAAATACATCTATCAATATAGGAGAAAACAGAGTGAAACCTAAAAATTCAAACTGTTACTGGAAACGAACGCTTCAACATAGAAGAACGAAATCTGGGGAACCAAGTCGCCTTAGGGTACTGATCATTACCTGAAAGTATCATCCAGTTTGGGTGAAAAAATATTTGCTTAGATTTCTGGAGATTCGTCATTTTGGGAAGCCTGGCAACCCCTTTCCATGAAAGTGTTTCTCGCCAGTCACTGCTTAGGGCTACATCAAGAGGAAACAAAACATAGAGATAGAACGTGAAACTACTTTATTGTGTCAAGTTTCAAGAAGCTAGCACAAACCGTATTGGATTTAGAGTTCCAAATACATCTATGAATATAGGAGAAAACAGAGTGAAACCTAAAAATTCAAACTGTTACTGGAAACGAACGCTTCAACATAGAAGAACGAAATTTGGGGAACCAAGTCGCCTTAGTGTACTGATCATTACCTGAAAGTATCATCCAATTTGGGTTAAAAAATATTTGCTGAGATTTCTCTAGATTCGTAATTTTTGGAAGCTTGGCTACCCCTTTCCATGAAAGTGTTTCTCGCCAAAAACTGCTTAGGGATACATCAAGAGGAAACAAAACATAGAGATAGAACGTGAAACTACTTTATTGTGTCAAGTTTCAAGAAGCTAGCACAAACCGTGTTGGATTTAGAGTTCCAAATACATCTATCAATATAGGAGAAAACAGAGTGAAACCTAAAAATTCAAACTGTTACTGGAAACGAACGCTTCAACATAGAAGAACGAAATTTGGGGAACCAAGTCGCCTTAGTGTACTGATCATTACCTGAAAGTATCATCCAGTTTGGGTGAAAAAATATTTGCTGAGATTTCTGTAGATTCCTAATTTTAGGAAGCTTGGCAACCCCTTTCCATGAAAGTGTTCCTCGCCAGTCACTGCTTAGGGCTACAAAAAGAGGAAACAAAACATAGAGATAGAACGTGAAACTACTTTATTGTGTCAAGTTTCAAGAAGCTAGCACAAACCGTGTTGGATTTAGAGTTCCAAATACATCTATCAATATAGGAGAAAACAGAGTGAAACCTAAAAATTCAAACTGTTACTGGAAACGAACGCTTCAACATAGAAGAACGAAATCTGGGGAACCAAGTCGCCTTAGGGTACTGATCATTACCTGAAAGTATCATCCAGTTTGGGTGAAAAAATATTTGCTTAGATTTCTGGAGATTCGTCATTTTGGGAAGCCTGGCAACCCCTTTCCATGAAAGTGTTTCTCGCCAGTCACTGCTTAGGGCTACATCAAGAGGAAACAAAACATAGAGATAGAACGTGAAACTACTTTATTGTGTCAAGTTTCAAGAAGCTAGCACAAACCGTGTTGGATTTAGAGTTCCAAATACATCTATGAATATAGGAGAAAACAGAGTGAAACCTAAAAATTCAAACTGTTACTGGAAACGAACGCTTCAACATAGAGGAACGAAATTTAGGGAACCAAGTCACCTTAGTGTACTGATCATTACCTGAAAGTATCATCCAGTTTGGGTGAAAAAATATTTGCTGAGATTTCTGTAGATTCGTAATTTTGGGAAGCCTGGCAACCCCTTTCCATGAAAGTGTTCCTCTCCAGTCACTGCTTAGGGCTACATCAAGAGGAAACAAAACATAGAGATAGAACGTGAAACTACTTTATTGTGTCAAGTTTCAAGAAGCTAGCACAAACCGTGTTGGATTTAGAGTTCCAAATACATCTATCAATATAGGAGAAAACAGAGTGAAACCTAAAAATTCAAACTGTTACTGGAAACGAACGCTTCAACATAGAAGAACGAAATCTGGGGAACCAAGTCGCCTTAGTGTACTGATCATTACCTGAAAGTATCATCCAGTTTGGGTGAAAAAATATTTGCTGAGATTTCTGGAGATTCGTAATTTTGGGAAGCTTGGCCACCCCTTTCCATGAAAGTGTTTCTCGCCAGTCACTGCTTAGGGCTTCATCAAGAGGAAACAAAACACAGAGGTAGAACGTGAAACTACTTTATTGTGTCAAGTTTCAAGAAGCTAGCACAAACCGTGTTGGATTTAGAGTTCCAAATACATCTATCAATATAGGAGAAAACAGAGTGAAACCTAAAAATTCAAACTGTTACTGGAAACGAACGCTTCAACATAGAAGAATGAAATTTGGGGAACCAAGTCGCCATAGTGCACTGATCATTACCTGAAAGTATCATCCAGTTTGGTTGAAAAAATATTTGCTGAGATTTCTGTAGATTCGTAATTTTGGGAAGCCTGGCAACCCCTTTCCATGAAAGTGTTTCTCGCCAGTCACTGCTTAGGGCTACATCAAGAGGAAACAAAACATAGAGATAGAACGTGAATCTATTTTATTGTGTCAAGTTTCAAGAATCTAGCAGAAACCGTGTTGGATTTAGAGTTCCAAATACATCTATCAATATAGGAGAAAACAGAGTGAAACCTAAAAATTCAAACTGTTACTGGAAACGAACGCTTCAACATAGAAGAACGAAATTTGGGGACCAAGTCGCCTTAGTGTACTGATCATTACCTGAAAGTATCATCCAGTTTGGGTGAAAAAATATTTGCTGAGATTTCTGGAGATTCGTAATTTTTGGAAGCTTGGCAACCCCTTTCCATGAAAGTGTTTCTCGCCAGTCACTGCTTAGGGCTACATCAAGAGGAAACAAAACATAGAGATAGAACGTGAAACTACTTTATTGTGTCAAGTTTCAAGAAGCTAGCACAAACCGTGTTGGATTTAGAGTTCCAAATACATCTATCAATATAGGAGAAAACAGAGTGAAACCTAAAAATTCAAACTGTTACTGGAAACGAACGCTTCAACATAGAAGAACGAAATTTGGGGAACCAAGTCGCCTTAGTGTACTGATCATTACCTGAAAGTATCATCCAGTTTGGGTGAAAAAATATTTGCTGAGATTTCTGGAGATTAGTAATTTTGCAAAGCCTGGCAACCCCTTTCCATGAAAGTGTTTCTCGCCAGTCACTGCTTAGGGCTACATCAAGAGGAAACAAAACATAGAGATAGAACGTGAAACTACTTTATTGTTTCAAGTTTCAAGAAGCTAGCACAAACCGTGTTGGATTTAGAGTTCCAAATACATCTATGAATATAGG
>NW_027672897.1:0-78000 GCF_964194105.1 Spermophilus citellus | reverse complement strand
TAAAATGTCATCAAGATTGGGTGAAAAAATATGTGCTGTGATTTCAGGAAACTCGTAGTTTTTTGGAAGCTTGGCAACACTTTCCATGAAAGTGATATGTGCCACTCTCTGCTTAGGGCTACATCAATAGGAAACCAAACCTAGAGATATAACTTGGAACTATATTATTGTGTCAAGTTACAAAGAGCTAGCACAAACCGTGTTTGATTTAGATTACCAACTACATGTATCCATATATTGGAAAACAGAGTGAAACCTGGAAATTAACACTGCTACTGCCAACGAATGATTTAACCTAGAAGAATGAAATTTGGTGAGCCAAGTGGGATACGGGTACAGATCATTACCTGAAAGTGTCATCAAGATTGGGTGAAAAAATGTGTGCTGAGATTTCAGGAAACTCATAATTATTTGGAAGCTTGGCAACCCCTTTCCATGAAAGTGATTTGCGCCACTCTCTGCTTAGGGCTACATCAATAGCGAACAAACCCTAGAGATAGAACTTGGAACTACTTAATTGTGTCAAGTTTCAAAGAGCTAGCACAAACTATGTTTGATTTAGTGTTCCTACTACATGTATCCATATAATGGAAAATAGAGTGAAACCTAAAAATTAATTTGTTACTGCCAACGAACGATTTATCCTAGAAGAATGAAATTTGGTGAGCCAAGTGGGTTTGGGATACTGATCATTACCTGAAAGTGTCATCAAGATAGGGTGATAAAATGTGTGCTCAGATTTCAGGAAACTCGTACTTTTTTGGAAGCTTGGCATCCCCTTTCCATGAAAGTGATTTGCGACAGTCTCTTCTTTTGGCTACATCTATATAAAACAAACCATAGAGATAGAACTTGGAACTACATTATTGTGTCACGTTTCAAAGATCTAGCGCAAACTGTGTTTGATTTAGAGTTCCAACTACATGTATCCATATAGGAGAAAACAGAATGAAACCTAAAAATTAAATCTCTTACTGCTAATGAACGGTTTAACGTAAACGAATGAAATTTGGTGAGCCAAGTGGGATTGGGGTACTGATCATTACCTGAAAGTGTCATCAAAATTGGGTGAAAAAATGTGTGCTGAGATTTCAGGAAACTCGTAGTTTTTTGGAAGCTTGGCAACCCCTTTCCATGAAAGTGATTTGTGCCAGTCTCTGCGTAGGGCTACAGCAATAGGAAACAAACCCTAGAGATAGAACTTGGAACTACTTTATTGTGTCAAGTTTTAAATGGCTCACACAAACCGTGTTAGATTTAGAGTTCCAACTACATGTATCCATATAGGAGAAAACAGAGTGAAACCTAAAAATTAAAACTGTTACTGCCAAGGAACTGTTTATCCTAGAAGAACTAAATTTTGGGAGCCAGGTGGGATTGGGGTTCTGATCATTCCCTGAAAGTGTCATCAAGATTGGGTGAAAAAATGTGTGCTGAGATTTCAGGAAACTCGCAGTTTTTTGGAAGCTTGGAAACCCCTTTCTATGAAAGTTATTTGTGCAAGTCTCTGCTTAGGGCTACATCAATAGGAAACAAACCATAGAGATAGAACTTGGAACTACTTTATTGTGTCAAGTTTCAAAGAGCTAGCACAAACCGTGTTTGATTTAGAGTTCCAACTACATGTATCCATATAATAGAAAACAGAGTGAAACCTAAAAATTAATTTCTTACTGCCAACGAACGGTTTAACATAGAAGAAGGAAATTTGGTGAGCCAAGTGGGATTGGTAAACTGATCATTACCTGAAAGTGTCATCAAGATTGGGTGAAAAAATGTGTGCTGAGATTTCAGGAAACTGGTAGTTTTTTGGAAGCTTGGCGACCACTTCCCATGAAAGTGATTTGCGCAGGTCTCTGCTTAGGGCTACATCAATAGGAAACAAACCATAGAGATAGAACTTGGAACTACTTTATTGTGACAAGTTTCAAAGAGCTAGCACAAACCGTGTTTGATTTAGAGTTCCAACCACATGTATACATATAGGAGAAAACAGAGTGAAACCTGGAAATTTACACTGTTACTGCCAACGAAAGATTTAACCTAGAAGAACGAAATTTGGTGAGCCAAGTGGGATAGGGGTACTGAATATTACCGGAAAGTATCATCAAGATTGGGTGAAAAAATGTGTGCTGAGATTTCAGGACACTCATAGTTTTTTGGAAGCTTGGCAACCCCTTTACATGAAAGTGATTTGCGCCAGTCTCTGCATAGGGCTACATCAATAGGAAACAAACCCTAGAGATAGAACTTGGAACTACTTTATTGTGTCAAATTTCAAAGAGCTAGCACAAACCGTGTTTGATTTAGAGTTCCAACTACATGTATCCATATAATAGAAAACAGAGTGAAACCTAAAAATTAATTTGTAACTGCCAACGAACGGTTTAACCTAGAAGAATGAAATTTGGTGAGCCATGTAGGATACGGGTACTGATCATTACCTGAAAGTGTCATCAAATTGGGTGAAAAAATGTGTGCTTAGATTTCAGGAAACTCATAATTTTTTGGAAGCTTGGCAACCCCTTTCCATGAAAGTGATTTGCACAAGTCTCTGCTTAGGCCTACAACAATAGGGAACAAACCCTAGAGATAGAACTTGGAACTACTTTATTTTGTCAAGTTTCAAAGAGCTAGCACAAACCATATTTGATTTAGAGTTCCAACTATATGTATCCATATAATGGAAAACACAGTGAAACCTAAAAATTAATTTGTTACTGCCAACGAACGATTTCTCCTAGAAGAATGAAATTTGGTGATCCAAGTGGGTTTGGGTTACTGATCATTACCTGAAAGTGTCATCAAGATTGGGTGATAAAATGTGTGCTGAGATTTCGGGAAACTCGTAGTTTTTTGGAAGCTTGGCAACCCCTTCCATGAAAGTGATTTGCGCCAGTCTCTGCTTAGGGCTACATCAATAGGAAACAAACCCTAGAGATAGAACTTGGAACTACTTTATTGTGTCAAGTTTCAAAGAGCTAGCACAAACCGTGTTTGATTTAGAGTTCCAACTACATGTATCCATGTAGTAGAAAACAGAGTGAAAACTGAAAATCTAAACTGTTACTGCCAAAGAACGGTTTAACCTAGAAGAACGAAATTTGGGGAGCCAGGTGGGATTGGCGTACTGATTATTACCTGAAAGTGTCATCAAGATTTGGTGAAAAAATGTGTCCTGAGATTTTAGGAAACTCATAGTTTATGGAAGCTTTGCAACCCCTTTCCATGAAAGTGATTTGCGCCAGTCTCTGCTTAGGGCTACATAAATAGGAACCAAACCCTAGAGATAGTACTTGGAACTACTTTATTGTGACAAGTTTCAAAGAGCTAGCACAAACTGTGTTTGATTTAGAGTTCCAACTACATGTATCCATATAGGAGAAAACAGAGTGAAACCTGGAAACTAACACTGTTACTGCCAACGAATGATTTAAACTAGAAGAACGAAATTTGGTGAGCCAAGTGGGATAGGGGTATTGATCATTACGTGAAAGTGTCATCAAGACTGGTGAAAAAATTTGTGCTCAGATTTCAGGACACTCGTAGTTTTTTGGAAGCTTGGCAACCCCTTTCCATGAAAGTGATTTGCACCAGTCTCTGTTTAGGGCTACAATAATAGGAAACAAACCCTAGAGATAGAACTTGGAACTACTTTATTGTGTCAAGTTTCAAAGAGCTAGCACACACCGTGTTTGATTTAGAGGTCCAACTACATGTATACATATAATAGAATACAGAGTGAAACCTAAAAATTAATTTGTAACTGCCAACGAACGGTTTAAACTAGAAGAACAAAATTTGGTGAGCCAAGTGGGATAGGGATACTGATCATTACCTTAAAGTGTCATCAAGATTGGGTGAAAAAATATGTGCTGTGATTTCAGGAAACTCGTAGTTTTTTGGAAGCTTGGCAACCCCTTTCCATGAAAGTGATTTGCGCAAGTCTCTGCTTAGGGCTACAACAATAGGGAACAAACCCTAGAGATAGAACTTGGAACTACTTTATTTTGTCAAGTTTCAAAGAGCTAGCACAAACCACGTTTGATTTAGAGTTCCAACTATATGTATCCATATAATGGAAAAAGAGTGAAACCTAAAAATTAATTTGTTACTGCCAACGAAAGATTTCTCCTAGAAAAATGAAATTTGGTGATCCAAGTGGGTTTGGGTTACTGATCATTACCTGAAAGTGTCATCAAGATTGGGTGATAAAACGTGTGCTGAGATTTCAGGAAACTCGTAGTTTTTTGGAAGCTTGGCATCCCCTTTCCATGAAAGTGATTTGCGCCAGTCTCTGCTTAGGGCTACATCAATAGGAAACAAACCGTAGAGATAGAACTTGGAACTACTTTATTGTGTCAAGTTTCAAAGAGCTAGCACAAACCGTGTTTGATTTAGACTTCCAACTACATGTATCCATATAATAGAAAACAGAGTGAAACCTAAAAATTAATTTGTTACTGCCAACGAACGGTTTAACATAGAAGAACGAAGTTTGGTGAGCCAAGTGGGATTGGGGTACTGATCATTACCTGAAAGTGTCATCAAGATTGGGTGAAAAAATGTGTGCTGAGATTTCAGGAAACTCATAGTTTTTTGGAAGCTTGGCAACCCCCTCCATGAAAGTGATTTGCGCCAGTCTCTGCTTAGGGCTACATCAATAGGAAACAAACCCTAGAGATATAGAGATAGAACTTGGAACTACTTTATTGTGTCAAGTTTCAAAGAGCTAGCACAAACCGTGTTTGATTTAGAGTTCCAACTACATGTATCCATATAGGAGAAAACAGAGTGAAACCTGGAAATTAACACTGTTACTTCCAACGAACGATTTAACCTTGAAGAACGAAATTTGGTGAGCCAAGTGGGATAGGGGTACTGATCATTACCTGAAAGTGTCATCAAGATTGGTGAAAAAATGTGTGCTCAGATTTCAGGACACTCGTAGTTTTTTGGAAGCTTGGCAACCCCTTTCCATTAAAGTGATTTGCGCCAGTATCTGCTTAGGGCTACAACAATAGGAAACAAACCATTGAGATAGAACTTGGAACTACTTTATTGTGTCAAGTTTCAAAGAGCTAGCACAAACCGTGTTTGATTTAGAGGTCCAACTACATGTATACATATAATAGAATACAGAGTGAAACCTAAAAATTAATTTGTAACTGCCAACGAATGGTTTAACTTAGAAGAACGAAATTTGGTGAGCCAAGTGGGATAGGGATACTGATCATTACCTTAAAGTGTCATCAAGATTGGGTGAAGAAATATGTGCTGTGATTTCAGGAAACTCGTAGTTTTTTGGAAGCTTGGCAACCCCTTTCAATGAAAGTGATTTGTGCCAGTCTCTGCTTAGGGCTACATCAATAGGAAACCAAACCTAGAGATATAACTTGGAACTACATTATTGTGTCAAGTTACAAAGAGCTAGCAGAAACCGTGTTTGATTTAGATTTCCAACTACATGTATCCATATATTGGAAAACAGAGTGAAACCTGGAAATTAACACTGCTACTGCCAACGAATGATTTAACCTAGAAGAATAAAATTTGGTGAGCCAAGTGGTATACGGGTACTGATCATTACCTGAAAGTGTCATCAAAATTGGATGAAAAAATGTGTGCTGAGATTTCAGGAAACTCATAATTATTTGGAAGCTTGGCAACCCCTTTCCATGAAAGTGATTTGCGCCAGTCTCTGCTTAGGGCTACATCAATAGGGAACAAACCCTAGAGATAGAACTTGGAACTACTTTATTGTGTCAAGTTACAATGAGCTAGCACAAACTATGTTTGATTTAGAGTTCCTACTACTTGTATCCATATAATGGAAAATAGAGTGAAACCTAAAAATTAATTTGTTACTGCCAACGAACGATTTATCCTAGAAGAATGAAATTTGGTGAGCCAAGTGGGTTTGGGTTACTGATCATTACCTGAAAGTGTCATCAAGATTGGGTGAAAAAATGTGTGCTGAGATTACAGGAAACTCGTAGTTTTTTGGAAGCTTGGCATCCCCTTTTCATGAAAGTGATTTGCGCCAGTCTCTTCTTTTGGCTACATCTATAGGAAACAAACCCTAGAGATAGAACTTGGAACTACTTTATTGTGTCATGTTTCAAAGATCTAGCGCAAACTGTGTTTGATTTAGAGTTCCAACTACATGTATCCATATAGGAGAAAACAGAATGAAACCTAAAAATTAAATCTCTTACTGCTAATGAACGGTTTAATCTAAACGAATTAAATTTGGTGAGCCAAGTGGGATTGGGGTACTGATCATTACCTGAAAGTGTCATCAAGATTGGCTGAAAAAATGTGTGCTGAGATTTCAGGAAACTCGTAGTTTTTTGGAAACTTGGCAACCCCTTTCCATGAAAGTGATTTGCGCCAGTCTCTGCTTAGGGCTACAGCAATAGGAAACAAACCCTAGAGATAGAACTTGGAACTACTTTATTGTGTCAAGTTTCAAAGAGCTAGCACAAACCGTGTTAGATTTAGAGTTCCAACTACATGTATCCATATAGGAGAAAACAGAGTGAAACCTAAAAATTAAAACTGTTACTGCCAAGGAACGGTTTATCTTAGAAGAACTAAATTTGGGGAGCCAGGTGGGATTGGGGTACTGATCATTCCCTGAAAGTGTCATCAAGTTTGGGTGAAAATATGTGTGCTGAGATTTCAGGAAACTCGCATTTTTTTGGAAGCTTGGCAACCCCTTTCTATGAAAGTGATTTGCGCTAGTCTCTGCTTAGGGCTACATCAATAGGAAACAAACCATAGAGACAGAACTTGGAACTACTTTATTTTGTCAAATTTCAAAGAGCTAGCACAAACCGTGTTTGATTTAGAGTTCCAACTACATGTATCCATATAATAGAAAACAGAGTGAAACCTAAAAATTAATTAGTTACTGCCAACGAACGGTTTAACATAGAAGAACGAAATTTGGTGAGCCAAGTGGTTTGGGGTACTGATCATTACCTGAAAGTGTCATCAAGATTGGGTGAAAAAATGTGTGCTGAGATTTCAGGAAACTGGTAGTTTTTTGGAAGCTTGGCAACCCCTTTCCATGAAAGTGATTTGCGCAGGTCTCTGCTTAGGGCTACATCAACAGGAAACAAACCAAAGAGATAGAACTTGGAACTACTTTATTGTGACAAGTTTCATAGAGCTAGTACAAACCGTGTTTGATTTAGAGTTCCAACTACATGTATCCCTATAGGAGAAAACAGAGTGAAACCTGGAAATTTACACTGTTACTGCCAACGAACGGTTTAACCTAGAAGAACGAAATTTGGTGAGCCATGTGGGATTGGGGTACTGATCATTACCTGAAAGTGTCATCAAGATTGGGTGAAAAAATATGTGCTGAGATTTCAGGACACTCATAGTTTTTTGGAAGCTTGGCAACCCCTTTCCATGAAAGTGCTTTGCGCCAGTCTCTGCTTAGGGCTACATCAATAGGAAACAAACCCTAGAGATAGAAATTGGAACTACTTTATTGTGTCAAGTTTCAAAGAGCTAGCAGAAACCATGTTTGATTTAGAGTTCCAACTACATATATCCATATAATAGAGAACAGAGAGAAACCTAAAAATTAATTTGTGACTGCCAACGAACTGTTTAACCTAGAAGAACAAAATTTGTTGAGCCAAGGCGATTGGGGTACTGATCTTTACGTGATAGTGTCATCAAGTTTGGTTGAAAAAATGTGTGCTGAGATTTAAGGAAACTGGTTGTTTTTTGGAAGCTTGGCAACCCCTTTCCATGAAAGTGATTTTCGCCACTCTCTGCTTTGGGCTACATCAATAGGAAGCAAACCATAGAGACAGAACTAGGAACTACTTGCCGCAGTCTTAGCTGGGCACAGAATCACGAGCCACTCAAGCACCTCTTGGAGAACTAGCTATAATTTTTATTTCACCCTCATAATCGGGATCAATTACCCCAGGACTTATCGTAAGTCCTTTTAGTGTAGAAGACTGCGTCCCAATAATAAGCCTACTGTTCCCTGGGGAAGAGGTCCTTTTACTCCTGTGGGAATGATTTGAACTCCCATCTCTGGAGTTAGTACTGCTCTGGCAGAGGAGCAGATGTCCAGCCCTGCGCTCCCTCTAGTTTGTCTGATGAGGGATTTAATGGATAATGCGTCTTGGGCACTACCTTTATGGTGCTGTTGGGTTCCTCCATTGCCCCATATATTTGTGGTTTTGGGCCCCGGGGCATTGGGCTCTCTAGTCCGTTTTTTGGCAACGGAGCCTGATACCTTTCTCCATGATATCGTGGGTAAACACTTCGTCCTTGTTCGTTTTTTGATAACGGAATACCCTCTATGGTGGTTTGAGAACGGCATTCATTAGCCCAATGTTTCCCTCTATGGCATCGTTGGCAAATACCCGGTATTCTATTCCTTTGATACCCAGCTTTGTTAAACCCTCCTCTTACGGGGCAACTCCTTTTAAAATGTCCTGTTTGATTACAATTATAGCATGTTTTTGGCCTGGCATCTAAAGCCTGTTGTACTGCTGCTAAGACTTGCGCTTGTTCATTAATGTCTCTACATAATTTAATATATGTGTTTAAATCTTCATGTTTCCATGGTCTAATGACCTCTCTGCAGCAACAATTTGCTTGGTCATAAGCCAGTTGTTTTATAAATGGCATTACCTGTTCTGTATTACCAAATATCCTAGAGGCTGACTGAATAAGTCTAACTACAAATTCAGCGTAAGGTTCATTAGTTCCTTGTATTACCTTAGATAATTGACCTTGTAAGTCTCCATGCCCCTGTAAAGTTTTCCATGCCCTAACTGCATCTACAGCAATTTGTGCGTATACGCCAGGGTCATATTCAATTTGCTGTCTTTGACCCTCATATGGTCCCTTTCCCAATAGCATGTCCATATTTCTTTGAGGATAACCAGCTTCTGCATTTCGCCTAGCTGTCTCCATGCAAAATTCCTCATTGGCAACCTTCCATAACAAATATTGTCCTCCGTTTAGCACAGATCGACACATGTTAGCCCAATCTGCTGGTGTCATGTCCAAGTTGGTAACAGATTCGACCATGTTTATTGTGAAGGGAGCTTGCGGCCCATAGGTCGTTACAGCCTCCTTTAATTGCTTTATTGTTTTGAAAACTAAAGCATGGTGAATTCGTTGCCCTCCTGCCTGCTCAAGTACAGGGCATGCTAATCTTTGGGGTCCTGCCTCAGAATTCCGTCCATCAACTACGGGAGTTGAGGGCCGCTCAGCGGTAGATGGAGCTGTTGGTTGAGTTACGCCCTATGGTGATAGAACGGAGTTAGTAGCAACCTCCTGTTGTAATTCTCCACCTGATGGCTGCTTTTCCTCTAAGCTTGCTTTCTTTAAATTCTCCTCTGTCTGACTAGCTTGAGAGACCTTCTCTTTTGCTTGACATAGCGTTTTTTCTACCATAGTCTGGACCTCTAACAATTTACTTAGCAGTTTTTCGGTTTGTTTTTTACTGGATTCTCATCTACTATAAAGGTAACGTAACCCAATAAGAGAGCATAAAACAAAGCCGAAACAGAATGAAACAAAAACGGAACAGACAATGGTTGTATCAATTTTCACTTTCTCAGGGCCGAATAACTTCAAACCTTGAGCCAACCATTTTTCCCAGTTCGCCTGAGAAAATTCTAGGGCTAGGGAGCTTGAAATAAAAACAAAATAAATCAATACAAGAACACATTGTTTTTTGAAATGGTCACTCATTCTGTCGCCTTCCCTCAGGGGCGAGCAGTTTTACTCACCTCTAAGTTTCAGGCGTTCCCTGTCCGGGCCACCAAATGCCGCAGTCTTAGCTGGGCACAGAATCACGAGCCACTCAAGCAGCAACAAAACTTTATTTTGAAAAAGCCGCCAACACTCTCAGCGCCAGCAAGCAAAAATCAATCCTCCCACGCGGGTGTCTAACCGGAACCGGCGTCCCCCAGAACCCCCGGTCTTCTCAGACCTCCTCCGGAATTCCCTCCTACTATCCTTCCCCAACCAATGGGAACTCTCCATGAGTCCCCGTAACATGAGTCCAGTAGTAGGCCAAGGTGAACAGCAGGAGCCCAATTTGTATATGAATGTAAGTCTTAGCATAATAATACCTCAGTGGCTAGCTGGCTTTACAACCAAAGGTGCCATACATCATATATTTTGCTTGTGGCTCCTAGCACTACTTTATTGTGTCAAATTTCAAAGACCTAGCACAAACCGTGTTTGATTTAGAGTTCCAACTACATGTATCCATATAGGAGAAAACACAGTGAAACCTGGAAATTAACACTGTTACTGCCAACGAACGATTTAACCTAGAAAAACGAAATTTAGTGAGCCAAGTGGGATAGGGTTACTGATCATTACCGGAAAGGGTCATCAAGATTGGTTGAAAAAATGTGTGCTGAGATTTAAGGAAACTCGTAGTTATTTGGAAGCTTGGCAACAACTTTCCATGAAAGTGATTTTCGCCAGTCTCTGCTTAGGGCTACATCAATAGGAAACAAACCCTAGAGATAGAACTTGGAACTACTTTATTGTGTCAAGTTTCAAAGAGCTAGCACAAACCGTGTTTGATTTAGAGTTCCAACTACATGTATCCATATAATAGAAAACAGAGTGAAACCTAAAAATTAATTTGTTACTGCCAACTAATGGTATAACTTAGAAGAACAAAATTTGGTGAGCCAAAGGGATTGGGGTACTGATCATTACCTGAAAGTGTCATCAAGATTGGGTGAAAAAATGTGTGCTGAGATTTCAGGAAACTAGTGTTTTTTTGGAAGCTTGGCAACCCCTTTAAATGAAAGTGATTTGTGCCAGTCTCTTTTTAGGGCTACATCAATAGGAAACAAACCCTAGAGATAGAACTTGGAACTACATTATTGTGTCAAGTTTCAAAGAGCTAGCACAAACTGTGTTTGATTTAGAGTTCCAACTACATGTATCCATATAGGAGAAAACAGAGTGAAACCTGAGAATCAAAACTCTTACTGCCAAGGAACGGTTTAACCTAGAAGAACAAAATTTGGTTACCCAGGTGGGATTGGGGTACTGATCATTACCTGAAAGTGTCATCAAGATAGGGTGATAAAATGTGTGCTGATATTTCAGGAAACTCGTAGTTTTTTGGAAGCTTGGCAACCACTTCCCATGAAAGTGATTTTCGCCAGTCTCTGCTTAGGGCTACATCAATAGGAAGGAAACCATAGAGATAGAACTACGAACTATTTCATTGTGTCAAGTTTCAAAGAGCTAGCACAAACCGTGTTTGATTTAGAGTTCCAACTACATGTATCCATATAATGGAAAACAGAGTAAAACCTAAAAATTAATTTGTTACTGCCAACAAATGATTTAACTTAGAAGAAGGAAATTTGGGGAGCCAGGTGGGATAGGGGTACTGATCGTTACCTGAACGTGTCATCAAGATTGGGTGAAAAAATGTGTGCTGAGATATCAGGAAACTCGTAGTTTTATGGAAGCTTGACAACCCCTTTCCATGAAAGTGATTTGCGCCAGTCTCTGTTTAGGGCTACATCAATAGGAAAGAAACCCTAGAGTTAGAACTTGGAACTATTTTATTGTGTCAAGTTTCAAAGAGCTACCACAAACTGTGTTTGATTTACAGTTACCACTACATGTATCCATATAGGAGAAAACAGAGTGAAAACTGGAAATTAACACTGTTACTGCCATCGAACGATTTAACCTAGAAGAATGAAATTTTGTGAGCCAAGTTGGATAGGGGTACTGATCATTACCTGAAAGTGTCATCAAGATTGGGTGATAAAATGTGTGCTGGGATTTCAGGAAACTCGTAGTTTTTTGGAAGCTTGGCATCCCCTTTCCATGAAAGTGATTTGCGCCAGGCTCTTCTTTTGGCTAAATCTATAGAAAACAAACCATAGAGATAGAACTTGGAACTACTTTTTTGTGTCAAGTTTCAAAGATCTAGCACAAACCGTGTTTGATTTTGAGTTCCAACTACATGTATCCACATAGGAGAAAACAGAATGAAACCTAAAATTTAAAACTCTTACTGCTAACGAACGGTTTAACCTAGAAGAATGAAATTTGGTGAGCCAAGTGGGATTGGGGTACTGATCATTACCTGAAAGTGTTATCAAGATTGGGTTAAAAAATGTGTGCTGGGATTTCAGGAAACTCGTAGTTATTTGGAAGCTTGGCAAACCCTTTCCATTAAAGTGATTTGCGCCAGTCTCCTCTTTGACTACATCTATAAAAAGCAAACCCTGGAGATAGAACTTGGAACTACTTTATTGTGTCAAGTTACAGACTGATAGCACAAACCGTGTTTGATTTAGTGTTCCAACTGCATGTATCCATATAGGAGAAAGCAGAGTGAAACCTGGAAATTAACACTGTTACTGCCAACGAACGATTTAACCTAGAAGAATGAAATTTGGTGAGCGAAGTGGGATACGGGTTCTGATCTCTACCTGAAAGTGTCATGAAGATAGGGTGAAAAAATGTGTGTTGAGAAGCCAAGACACTCGTAGTTTTTTGGAAGCATGGCAACCCCTTTCCATGAAAGTGATTTGCGCCAGTCTCTGTTCAGGGCTACATCAATACGAAACAAACCCTAGAGATAGAACTTGGAACTACTTTATTGTGTCACGTTTCAAAGAGCTAGCACAAACCGTGTTTGATTTAGAGTTCCAACTACATGTATCCATATAGGAGAAAACAGAGTGAAACCTAAAAATGAAAACTGATACTGCCAACGAACGGTTTAACCTAGAAGAATGAAATTTGGTGAGCCAAGGGCGATTGGGGTCCTGATCATTACGTGAAAGTGTCATCAAGTTTGGTTGAAAAAATGTGTGCTGAGATTTCAGGAAACTGGTAGTTTTTTGGAAGCTTGGCAACCCCTTTCCATGAAAGTGATTTGTGCCAGTCTCTGCTTAGGGCTACATCAATAGGAAAAAAAACCCAAGAGATAGAACTTGGAACTACTTTATTGTGTCAAGTTTCAAAGAGCTAGCACAAACCGTGTTTGATTTAGAGTTCCAACTACATGTATCCATATAGGAGAAAACAGAATGAAACCTAAAAATTAATACTCTTACTGCTAAGGAACGGTTTAACCTACAAGAATGAAATTTGGTGAGCCAAGTGGGATTGGGGTACTTATCATTACCTGAAAGTGTCATCAAGATTGGGTGAAAAAATGTGTGCTGAGATTTCAGGAAACTCGTAGTTATTTGGAAGCTTGGCAACCTCTTTCCATGAAAGTGATTTGCGCCAGTCTCTGCTTAGGGCTACATCAATAGGCAACAAACCCTAGAGTTAGAACTTCGAACTACTTTATTGTGTCAAGTTTCAAAGAGCTACCACAAATTGTGTTTGAATTAGAGTTCCAACTACATGTATCCATATAATAGACAACAGAGTGAAAACTAAAAATTAACACTGTTACTGCCAACGAACGGTTGAACCTAGATGAATGAAATTTGGTGAGCCAAGTGGGATTAGGGTACTGATCATTACCTGAAAGTGTCATCAAGATTGGGTGAAAAAATGTTTGCTGAGATTTCAGGAAACTCGTAGTTTTTTGGAAGCTTGGCAACCCCTTTCCATGAAAGTGATTTGTGCCAGTCTCTTCTTTTGGCTACATCTATAGGAAACAAACCATAGAGATAGAACTTGGAACTACTTTATTGTGTCACGTTTCAAAGATCTAGCGCAAACCTTGCTTGATTTAGAGTTCCAACTACATGTATCCATATAGGAGAAAACAGACTGAAACCTGGAAATTAACACTGTAACTGCCAAGGAACGGTTTAAGCTAGAAGAACGAAATTTGGGGAGCCAGGTGGGATAGGGGTACTGATCATTACTTGCAAGTGTCATCAAGATTGGGTGAAAAAATGTGTGCTGAGATTTCAGGAAACTCGTAGTTTATTGAAAGCTTGGAAACCCCTTTCAATGAAAGTGATTTGTGCCAGGCTCTGCTTATGGCGACATCAAATAGAAAAAAACCATAAAGACATAACTTGGAGCTACTTTATTGGGTCACGTTTCAAAGAGCTAGCACAACCGTGTTTTATTTAGAGTTCCAACTACATGTATCCATATAGGAGAAAACGGAGTGAAACCTAAAAATTAAAACTGTTCTGCCAACAAACTGTTTAACCTAGAAGAGCGAAAATTGGGCAGCCAGGTGGGATTGGGGTATTTATCATTACCTGAAAGTGTGATTAAGATTGGGTGAAAAAATGTGTGCTCTGATTTCAGGAAACTCGTAGTTTTTGGAAGCTTTTCAAACCCTTTCCATGAAAGTGATTTGTGCCAGTCTCTGCTTAGGGCTACTTCAATAGGAAACAAACCATAGAGACAGAATTGGAACTACATTATTGTGTCAAGTTTCAAAGAGCTAGCACAAACCATGTTTGATTTAGAGTTCCAACAACATGTATCCATATAGGAGAAAACAGAGTGAAACCTAAAAATTTAAACTGTTACTTCCAACGACAGGTTTAACCCAGAGAACGAATTTTTGTGTGCCAATTGGGATTGGGATACTGATCATTACCTGATAGTGTCATCAAGATTGGGTGAAAAAATGTGTGCTGAGAATTCAGGAGACTCGTAGTTTTTTGGAATCTTGGCAACACCTTTCCATGAAAGAGATTTGTTCCAGTCTAAGCTTAGTGCTACATCAATAGGAAACAAACAGTAGAGATAGAACTTGGAACTTCTTTATTGTGTCAAGTTTCAAAGAGCTAGCACAAACAATGTTTGATTTAGAGTTCCAACTACATGTATCCTTATAGGAGAAAACAGAGTGAAAAATAAAAATTAAAACTGTTACTGCCCATGAACGGTTTAACCTAGGAGAACGAAATGTGGTGAGCCAACTGGGATTGGCATATTGATCATTACCTGAAAGTGTCACCAAGATTGCGTGAAAAAATGTGTGCTTAGATTTCAGGAAACGCGTAGGTTTTTGGAAGCTTGGCAACCCCTTTCCATGAAAGTGATTTGTGCCAGTCCCTGCTTAGGGCTATATCAATAGAAAACAAAACATTGAGATAGATCTTGGAACTACTTTATTGTGTCAAGTTTCAAAGAGCTAGCACAAACCGTGTTTGATTTAGAGTTCTAACTACATCTCTCCATATAGGAGAAAACAGAGTGTAACCTAAAAATTTAAACTGTTACTGCCAATGATCGGTTTAACCTGGAAGAACGAAATTTGGTGAGCCAAGTGGGAATGGGGTACTGATCATTACCTGAAAGTGTCATCACAATTGGGTGGAAAAATGTGTGCTGAGATTTCAGGAAACTCGTAGTTTTTTGGAAGCTTGTCAACCCCATTCCATGAAAGTGATTTGCGCCACTCTCTTCTTAGGGTTACATCAATAGTAAACAAACCATAGAGATAGAACTTGGAACTACTTTATTGTGTCAAGTTTCAAAGAGCTAGCACAAACCGCGTTTGATTTAGAGTTCAAAGTACATATATTTATATAGGAGAAAACAGAGTGAAACCTAAAAATTAACACTGTTACTGCCAACGAACGGTTTAACCTAGAAGAACGAAATTTGCTGAGCCAAGTGGGATTGGGGTACTGATCATTACCTGAAAGTGTCATCAAGTTTGGGTGAAAAAATGTGTGCTGAGATTTCAGGAATCTCGTAGTTTTTTGGAAGCTAGGCAACCCCTTTCCATGAAAGTGATTTCTGCCAGTCTCTGATTAGGGCTACATCAATAGGAAACAAACCCTAGAGATAGAACTTGGAATTACTTTATTGTGTCACATTTCAAAGTGCGATCACAAACCGTGTTTGATTTAGTGTTCCAACTACATGTATCCATATAGGAGAAAACAGAGTGAAACCTAAAATTTAAAACTGTTACTGCCAAAGAACGGTTTAACCTAGAAGAAGGAAATTTGGTGAGCCAACTGGGACTGGGGTACTCATCATTACCTGAAGGTGTCATCAAGATTGGGTGAAAAAATGTGTGCTGAGATTTCAGGAAACTCGTAGTTTTTCGAAAGTTTGGCAACCCCTTTCCATGAAAGTGATTTGAGCCAGTCTCTGCTTAGGGCTACGTCTATAGGAAACAAACCATAGAGACAGAACTTGGAATTATTTAATTGTATCAAGTTTCAAAGAGCTAGCACAAACCGTGTTTGATTTAGAGTTCCAAATACATGTATCCGTATAGGAGAAAACAGAGTGAAACATAAAAATTAAAACTGTTACTGCCAACGAACGGTTTAACCTAGAACAACGAAATTTGGTGAGCCAAGTGGGATTGGGGTACTGATCATTACCTGAAAGTGTCATCAAGATTGGGTGAAAAATTGTGTGCTGAGATTTCAGGAAACTCGTAGTATTTTGGAAGCTTGGCAACCCCTTTCCAAGAAAGTGATTTGTGCCACTCTCTGCTTAGGGCTACATCAATAGGAAACAAACCATACAGATAGAACATGGAACTACTTTATTGTGTCAAGTTTCAAAGAGCTAGCACAAACCGTGTTTGATTTAGAGTTCCAACTACATGTATCCATGTAGTAGAAAACAGAGTGAAAACTGAAAATCTAAACTGTTACTGCCAAAGAACGGTTTAACCTAGAAGAACGAAATTTGGGGAGCCAGGTGGGATTGGGGTACTGATTATTACCTGAAAGTGTCATCAAGATTTGGTGAAAAAATGTGTCCTGAGATTTTAGGAAACTCATAGTTTATGGAAGCTTTGCAACCCCTTTCCATGAAAGTGATTTGCGCCAGTCTCTGCTTAGGGCTACATAAATAGGAACCAAACCCTAGAGATAGTACTTGGAACTACTTTATTGTGACAAGTTTCAAAGAGCTAGCACAAACTGTGTTTGATTTAGAGTTCCAACTACATGTATCCATATAGGAGAAAACAGAGTGAAACCTGGAAATTAACACTGTTACTGCCAACGAATGATTTAAACTAGAAGAACGAAATTTGGTGAGCCAAGTGGGATAGGGGTATTGATCATTACGTGAAAGTGTCATCAAGACTGGTGAAAAAATTTGTGCTCAGATTTCAGGACACTCGTAGTTTTTTGGAAGCTTGGCAACCCCTTTCCATGAAAGTGATTTGCACCAGTCTCTGTTTAGGGCTACAATAATAGGAAACAAACCCTAGAGATAGAACTTGGAACTACTTTATTGTGTCAAGTTTCAAAGAGCTAGCACACACCGTGTTTGATTTAGAGGTCCAACTACATGTATACATATAATAGAATACAGAGTGAAACCTAAAAATTAATTTGTAACTGCCAACGAACGGTTTAAACTAGAAGAACAAAATTTGGTGAGCCAAGTGGGATAGGGATACTGATCATTACCTTAAAGTGTCATCAAGATTGGGTGAAAAAATATGTGCTGTGATTTCAGGAAACTCGTAGTTTTTTGGAAGCTTGGCAACCCCTTTCCATGAAAGTGATTTGCGCAAGTCTCTGCTTAGGGCTACAACAATAGGGAACAAACCCTAGAGATAGAACTTGGAACTACTTTATTTTGTCAAGTTTCAAAGAGCTAGCACAAACCACGTTTGATTTAGAGTTCCAACTATATGTATCCATATAATGGAAAAAGAGTGAAACCTAAAAATTAATTTGTTACTGCCAACGAAAGATTTCTCCTAGAAAAATGAAATTTGGTGATCCAAGTGGGTTTGGGTTACTGATCATTACCTGAAAGTGTCATCAAGATTGGGTGATAAAACGTGTGCTGAGATTTCAGGAAACTCGTAGTTTTTTGGAAGCTTGGCATCCCCTTTCCATGAAAGTGATTTGCGCCAGTCTCTGCTTAGGGCTACATCAATAGGAAACAAACCGTAGAGATAGAACTTGGAACTACTTTATTGTGTCAAGTTTCAAAGAGCTAGCACAAACCGTGTTTGATTTAGACTTCCAACTACATGTATCCATATAATAGAAAACAGAGTGAAACCTAAAAATTAATTTGTTACTGCCAACGAACGGTTTAACATAGAAGAACGAAGTTTGGTGAGCCAAGTGGGATTGGGGTACTGATCATTACCTGAAAGTGTCATCAAGATTGGGTGAAAAAATGTGTGCTGAGATTTCAGGAAACTCATAGTTTTTTGGAAGCTTGGCAACCCCCTCCATGAAAGTGATTTGCGCCAGTCTCTGCTTAGGGCTACATCAATAGGAAACAAACCCTAGAGATATAGAGATAGAACTTGGAACTACTTTATTGTGTCAAGTTTCAAAGAGCTAGCACAAACCGTGTTTGATTTAGAGTTCCAACTACATGTATCCATATAGGAGAAAACAGAGTGAAACCTGGAAATTAACACTGTTACTTCCAACGAACGATTTAACCTTGAAGAACGAAATTTGGTGAGCCAAGTGGGATAGGGGTACTGATCATTACCTGAAAGTGTCATCAAGATTGGTGAAAAAATGTGTGCTCAGATTTCAGGACACTCGTAGTTTTTTGGAAGCTTGGCAACCCCTTTCCATTAAAGTGATTTGCGCCAGTATCTGCTTAGGGCTACAACAATAGGAAACAAACCATTGAGATAGAACTTGGAACTACTTTATTGTGTCAAGTTTCAAAGAGCTAGCACAAACCGTGTTTGATTTAGAGGTCCAACTACATGTATACATATAATAGAATACAGAGTGAAACCTAAAAATTAATTTGTAACTGCCAACGAATGGTTTAACTTAGAAGAACGAAATTTGGTGAGCCAAGTGGGATAGGGATACTGATCATTACCTTAAAGTGTCATCAAGATTGGGTGAAGAAATATGTGCTGTGATTTCAGGAAACTCGTAGTTTTTTGGAAGCTTGGCAACCCCTTTCAATGAAAGTGATTTGTGCCAGTCTCTGCTTAGGGCTACATCAATAGGAAACCAAACCTAGAGATATAACTTGGAACTACATTATTGTGTCAAGTTACAAAGAGCTAGCAGAAACCGTGTTTGATTTAGATTTCCAACTACATGTATCCATATATTGGAAAACAGAGTGAAACCTGGAAATTAACACTGCTACTGCCAACGAATGATTTAACCTAGAAGAATAAAATTTGGTGAGCCAAGTGGTATACGGGTACTGATCATTACCTGAAAGTGTCATCAAAATTGGATGAAAAAATGTGTGCTGAGATTTCAGGAAACTCATAATTATTTGGAAGCTTGGCAACCCCTTTCCATGAAAGTGATTTGCGCCAGTCTCTGCTTAGGGCTACATCAATAGGGAACAAACCCTAGAGATAGAACTTGGAACTACTTTATTGTGTCAAGTTACAATGAGCTAGCACAAACTATGTTTGATTTAGAGTTCCTACTACTTGTATCCATATAATGGAAAATAGAGTGAAACCTAAAAATTAATTTGTTACTGCCAACGAACGATTTATCCTAGAAGAATGAAATTTGGTGAGCCAAGTGGGTTTGGGTTACTGATCATTACCTGAAAGTGTCATCAAGATTGGGTGAAAAAATGTGTGCTGAGATTACAGGAAACTCGTAGTTTTTTGGAAGCTTGGCATCCCCTTTTCATGAAAGTGATTTGCGCCAGTCTCTTCTTTTGGCTACATCTATAGGAAACAAACCCTAGAGATAGAACTTGGAACTACTTTATTGTGTCATGTTTCAAAGATCTAGCGCAAACTGTGTTTGATTTAGAGTTCCAACTACATGTATCCATATAGGAGAAAACAGAATGAAACCTAAAAATTAAATCTCTTACTGCTAATGAACGGTTTAATCTAAACGAATTAAATTTGGTGAGCCAAGTGGGATTGGGGTACTGATCATTACCTGAAAGTGTCATCAAGATTGGCTGAAAAAATGTGTGCTGAGATTTCAGGAAACTCGTAGTTTTTTGGAAACTTGGCAACCCCTTTCCATGAAAGTGATTTGCGCCAGTCTCTGCTTAGGGCTACAGCAATAGGAAACAAACCCTAGAGATAGAACTTGGAACTACTTTATTGTGTCAAGTTTCAAAGAGCTAGCACAAACCGTGTTAGATTTAGAGTTCCAACTACATGTATCCATATAGGAGAAAACAGAGTGAAACCTAAAAATTAAAACTGTTACTGCCAAGGAACGGTTTATCCTAGAAGAACTAAATTTGGGGAGCCAGGTGGGATTGGGGTACTGATCATTCCCTGAAAGTGTCATCAAGTTTGGGTGAAAATATGTGTGCTGAGATTTCAGGAAACTCGCATTTTTTTGGAAGCTTGGCAACCCCTTTCTATGAAAGTGATTTGCGCTAGTCTCTGCTTAGGGCTACATCAATAGGAAACAAACCATAGAGACAGAACTTGGAACTACTTTATTTTGTCAAATTTCAAAGAGCTAGCACAAACCGTGTTTGATTTAGAGTTCCAACTACATGTATCCATATAATAGAAAACAGAGTGAAACCTAAAAATTAATTAGTTACTGCCAACGAACGGTTTAACATAGAAGAACGAAATTTGGTGAGCCAAGTGGTTTGGGGTACTGATCATTACCTGAAAGTGTCATCAAGATTGGGTGAAAAAATGTGTGCTGAGATTTCAGGAAACTGGTAGTTTTTTGGAAGCTTGGCAACCCCTTTCCATGAAAGTGATTTGCGCAGGTCTCTGCTTAGGGCTACATCAACAGGAAACAAACCAAAGAGATAGAACTTGGAACTACTTTATTGTGACAAGTTTCATAGAGCTAGTACAAACCGTGTTTGATTTAGAGTTCCAACTACATGTATCCCTATAGGAGAAAACAGAGTGAAACCTGGAAATTTACACTGTTACTGCCAACGAACGGTTTAACCTAGAAGAACGAAATTTGGTGAGCCATGTGGGATTGGGGTACTGATCATTACCTGAAAGTGTCATCAAGATTGGGTGAAAAAATATGTGCTGAGATTTCAGGACACTCATAGTTTTTTGGAAGCTTGGCAACCCCTTTCCATGAAAGTGCTTTGCGCCAGTCTCTGCTTAGGGCTACATCAATAGGAAACAAACCCTAGAGATAGAAATTGGAACTACTTTATTGTGTCAAGTTTCAAAGAGCTAGCAGAAACCATGTTTGATTTAGAGTTCCAACTACATATATCCATATAATAGAGAACAGAGAGAAACCTAAAAATTAATTTGTGACTGCCAACGAACTGTTTAACCTAGAAGAACGAAATTTGTTGAGCCAAGGCGATTGGGGTACTGATCTTTACGTGATAGTGTCATCAAGTTTGGTTGAAAAAATGTGTGCTGAGATTTAAGGAAACTGGTTGTTTTTTGGAAGCTTGGCAACCCCTTTCCATGAAAGTGATTTTCGCCACTCTCTGCTTTGGGCTACATCAATAGGAAGCAAACCATAGAGACAGAACTAGGAACTACTTGCCGCAGTCTTAGCTGGGCACAGAATCACGAGCCACTCAAGCACCTCTTGGAGAACTAGCTATAATTTTTATTTCACCCTCATAATCGGGATCAATTACCCCAGGACTTATCGTAAGTCCTTTTAGTGTAGAAGACTGCGTCCCAATAATAAGCCTACTGTTCCCTGGGGAAGAGGTCCTTTTACTCCTGTGGGAATGATTTGAACTCCCATCTCTGGAGTTAGTACTGCTCTGGCAGAGGAGCAGATGTCCAGCCCTGCGCTCCCTCTAGTTTGTCTGATGAGGGATTTAATGGATAATGCGTCTTGGGCACTACCTTGATGGTGCTGTTGGGTTCCTCCATTGCCCCATATATTTGTGGTTTTGGGCCCCGGGGCATTGGGCTCTCTAGTCCGTTTTTTGGCAACGGAGCCTGATACCTTTCTCCATGATATCGTGGGTAAACACTTCGTCCTTGTTCGTTTTTTGATAACGGAATACCCTCTATGGTGGTTTGAGAACGGCATTCATTAGCCCAATGTTTCCCTCTATGGCATCGTTGGCAAATACCCGGTATTCTATTCCTTTGATACCCAGCTTTGTTAAACCCTCCTCTTACGGGGCAACTCCTTTTAAAATGTCCTGTTTGATTACAATTATAGCATGTTTTTGGCCTGGCATCTAAAGCCTGTTGTACTGCTGCTAAGACTTGCGCTTGTTCATTAATGTCTCTACATAATTTAATATATGTGTTTAAATCTTCATGTTTCCATGGTCTAATGACCTCTCTGCAGCAACAATTTGCTTGGTCATAAGCCAGTTGTTTTATAAATGGCATTACCTGTTCTGTATTACCAAATATCCTAGAGGCTGACTGAATAAGTCTATCTACAAATTCAGCGTAAGGTTCATTAGTTCCTTGTATTACCTTAGATAATTGACCTTGTAAGTCTCCATGCCCCTGTAAAGTTTTCCATGCCCTAACTGCATCTACAGCAATTTGTGCGTATACGCCAGGGTCATATTCAATTTGCTGTCTTTGACCCTCATATGGTCCCTTTCCCAATAGCATGTCCATATTTCTTTGAGGATAACCAGCTTCTGCATTTCGCCTAGCTGTCTCCATGCAAAATTCCTCATTGGAAACCTTCCATAACAAATATTGTCCTCCGTTTAGCACAGATCGACACATGTTAGCCCAATCTGCTGGTGTCATGTCCAAGTTGGTAACAGATTCGACCATGTTTATTGTGAAGGGAGCTTGCGGCCCATAGGTCGTTACAGCCTCCTTTAATTGCTTTATTGTTTTGAAAACTAAAGCATGGTGAATTCGTTGCCCTCCTGCCTGCTCAAGTACAGGGCATGCTAATCTTTGGGGTCCTGCCTCAGAATTCCGTCCATCAACTACGGGAGTTGAGGGCCGCTCAGCGGTAGATGGAGCTGTTGGTTGAGTTACGCCCTATGGTGATAGAACGGAGTTAGTAGCAACCTCCTGTTGTAATTCTCCACCTGATGGCTGCTTTTCCTCTAAGCTTGCTTTCTTTAAATTCTCCTCTGTCTGACTAGCTTGAGAGACCTTCTCTTTTGCTTGACATAGCGTTTTTTCTACCATAGTCTGGACCTCTAACAATTTACTTAGCAGTTTTTCGGTTTGTTTTTTACTGGATTCTCATCTACTATAAAGGTAACGTAACCCAATAAGAGAGCATAAAACAAAGCCGAAACAGAATGAAACAAAAACGGAACAGACAATGGTTGTATCAATTTTCACTTTCTCAGGGCCGAATAACTTCAAACCTTGAGCCAACCATTTTTCCCAGTTCGCCTGAGAAAATTCTAGGGCTAGGGAGCTTGAAATAAAAACAAAATAAATCAATACAAGAACACATTGTTTTTTGAAATGGTCACTCATTCTGTCGCCTTCCCTCAGGGGCGAGCAGTTTTACTCACCTCTAAGTTTCAGGCGTTCCCTGTCCGGGCCACCAAATGCCGCAGTCTTAGCTGGGCACAGAATCACGAGCCACTCAAGCAGCAACAAAACTTTATTTTGAAAAAGCCGCCAACACTCTCAGCGCCAGCAAGCAAAAACCAGTCCTCCCACGCGGGTGTCTAACCGGAACCGGCGTCCCCCAGAACCCCCGGTCTTCTCAGACCTCCTCCGGAATTCCCTCCTACTATCCTTCCCCAACCAATGGGAACTCTCCATGAGTCCCCGTAACATGAGTCCAGTAGTAGGCCAAGGTGAACAGCAGGAGCCCAATTTGTATATGAATGTAAGTCTTAGCATAATAATACCTCAGTGGCTAGCTGGCTTTACAACCAAAGGTGCCATACATCATATATTTTGCTTGTGGCTCCTAGCACTACTTTATTGTGTCAAATTTCAAAGACCTAGCACAAACCGTGTTTGATTTAGAGTTCCAACTACATGTATCCATATAGGAGAAAACACAGTGAAACCTGGAAATTAACACTGTTACTGCCAACGAACGATTTAACCTAGAAAAACGAAATTTAGTGAGCCAAGTGGGATAGGGTTACTGATCATTACCGGAAAGGGTCATCAAGATTGGTTGAAAAAATGTGTGCTGAGATTTAAGGAAACTCGTAGTTATTTGGAAGCTTGGCAACAACTTTCCATGAAAGTGATTTTCGCCAGTCTCTGCTTAGGGCTACATCAATAGGAAACAAACCCTAGAGATAGAACTTGGAACTACTTTATTGTGTCAAGTTTCAAAGAGCTAGCACAAACCGTGTTTGATTTAGAGTTCCAACTACATGTATCCATATAATAGAAAACAGAGTGAAACCTAAAAATTAATTTGTTACTGCCAACTAATGGTATAACTTAGAAGAACAAAATTTGGTGAGCCAAAGGGATTGGGGTACTGATCATTACCTGAAAGTGTCATCAAGATTGGGTGAAAAAATGTGTGCTGAGATTTCAGGAAACTAGTGGTTTTTTGGAAGCTTGGCAACCCCTTTAAATGAAAGTGATTTGTGCCAGTCTCTTTTTAGGGCTACATCAATAGGAAACAAACCCTAGAGATAGAACTTGGAATTACATTATTGTGTCAAGTTTCAAAGAGCTAGCACAAACTGTGTTTGATTTAGAGTTCCAACTACATGTATCCATATAGGAGAAAACAGAGTGAAACCTGAGAATCAAAACTCTTACTGCCAAGGAACGGTTTAACCTAGAAGAACAAAATTTGGTGACCCAGGTGGGATTGGGGTACTGATCATTACCTGAAAGTGTCATCAAGATAGGGTGATAAAATGTGTGCTGATATTTCAGGAAACTCGTAGTTTTTTGGAAGCTTGGCAACCACTTCCCATGAAAGTGATTTTCGCCAGTCTCTGCTTAGGGCTACATCAATAGGAAGGAAACCATAGAGATAGAACTACGAACTATTTCATTGTGTCAAGTTTCAAAGAGCTAGCACAAACCGTGTTTGATTTAGAGTTCCAACTACATGTATCCATATAATGGAAAACAGAGTAAAACCTAAAAATTAATTTGTTACTGCCAACAAATGATTTAACTTAGAAGAAGGAAATTTGGGGAGCCAGGTGGGATAGGGGTACTGATCGTTACCTGAACGTGTCATCAAGATTGGGTGAAAAAATGTGTGCTGAGATATCAGGAAACTCGTAGTTTTATGGAAGCTTGACAACCCCTTTCCATGAAAGTGATTTGCGCCAGTCTCTGTTTAGGGCTACATCAATAGGAAAGAAACCCTAGAGTTAGAACTTGGAACTATTTTATTGTGTCAAGTTTCAAAGAGCTACCACAAACTGTGTTTGATTTACAGTTACCACTATATGTATCCATATAGGAGAAAACAGAGTGAAAACTGGAAATTAACACTGTTACTGCCATCAAACGATTTAACCTAGAAGAATGAAATTTTGTGAGCCAAGTTGGATAGGGGTACTGATCATTACCTGAAAGTGTCATCAAGATTGGGTGATAAAATGTGTGCTGGGATTTCAGGAAACTCGTAGTTTTTTGGAAGCTTGGCATCCCCTTTCCATGAAAGTGATTTGCGCCAGGCTCTTCTTTTGGCTAAATCTATAGAAAACAAACCATAGAGATAGAACTTGGAACTACTTTTTTGTGTCAAGTTTCAAAGATCTAGCACAAACCGTGTTTGATTTTGAGTTCCAACTACATGTATCCACATAGGAGAAAACAGAATGAAACCTAAAATTTAAAACTCTTACTGCTAACGAACGGTTTAACCTAGAAGAATGAAATTTGGTGAGCCAAGTGGGATTGGGGTACTGATCATTACCTGAAAGTGTTATCAAGATTGGGTTAAAAAATGTGTGCTGGGATTTCAGGAAACTCGTAGTTATTTGGAAGCTTGGCAAACCCTTTCCATTAAAGTGATTTGCGCCAGTCTCCTCTTTGACTACATCTATAAAAAGCAAACCCTGGAGATAGAACTTGGAACTACTTTATTGTGTCAAGTTACAGACTGCTAGCACAAACCGTGTTTGATTTAGTGTTCCAACTGCATGTATCCATATAGGAGAAAGCAGAGTGAAACCTGGAAATTAACACTGTTACTGCCAACGAACGATTTAACCTAGAAGAATGAAATTTGGTGAGCGAAGTGGGATACGGGTTCTGATCTCTACCTGAAAGTGTCATGAAGATAGGGTGAAAAAATGTGTGTTGAGAAGCCAAGACACTCGTAGTTTTTTGGAAGCATGGCAACCCCTTTCCATGAAAGTGATTTGCGCCAGTCTCTGTTCAGGGCTACATCAATACGAAACAAACCCTAGAGATAGAACTTGGAACTACTTTATTGTGTCACGTTTCAAAGAGCTAGCACAAACCGTGTTTGATTTAGAGTTCCAACTACATGTATCCATATAGGAG
This sequence comes from Spermophilus citellus, assembly GCF_964194105.1. NCBI lineage: Eukaryota > Metazoa > Chordata > Mammalia > Rodentia > Sciuridae > Spermophilus > Spermophilus citellus. Next base: position 51,743 of record NW_027672897.1, on the reverse strand, counting down.
AAAACAGAGTGAAACCTAAAAATGAAAACTGATACTGCCAACGAACGGTTTAACCTAGAAGAATGAAATTTGGTGAGCCAAGGGCGATTGGGGTCCTGATCATTACGTGAAAGTGTCATCAAGTTTGGTTGAAAAAATGTGTGCTGAGATTTCAGGAAACTGGTAGTTTTTTGGAAGCTTGGCAACCCCTTTCCATGAAAGTGATTTGTGCCAGTCTCTGCTTAGGGCTACATCAATAGGAAACAAACCCAAGAGATAGAACTTGGAACTACTTTATTGTGTCAAGTTTCAAAGAGCTAGCACAAACCGTGTTTGATTTAGAGTTCCAACTACATGTATCCATATAGGAGAAAACAGAATGAAACCTAAAAATTAATACTCTTACTGCTAAGGAACGGTTTAACCTACAAGAATGAAATTTGGTGAGCCAAGTGGGATTGGGGTACTTATCATTACCTGAAAGTGTCATGAAGATTGGGTGAAAAAATGTGTGCTGAGATTTCAGGAAACTCGTAGTTATTTGGAAGCTTGGCAACCTCTTTCCATGAAAGTGATTTGCGCCAGTCTCTGCTTAGGGCTACATCAATAGGCAACAAACCCTAGAGTTAGAACTTCGAACTACTTTATTGTGTCAAGTTTCAAAGAGCTACCACAAATTGTGTTTGAATTAGAGTTCCAACTACATGTATCCATATAATAGACAACAGAGTGAAAACTAAAAATTAACACTGTTACTGCCAACGAACGGTTGAACCTAGATGAATGAAATTTGGTGAGCCAAGTGGGATTAGGGTACTGATCATTACCTGAAAGTGTCATCAAGATTGGGTGAAAAAATGTTTGCTGAGATTTCAGGAAACTCGTAGTTTTTTGGAAGCTTGGCAACCCCTTACCATGAAAGTGATTTGTGCCAGTCTCTTCTTTTGGCTACATCTATAGGAAACAAACCATAGAGATAGGACTTTGAAATACTTTATTTTGTCAAGTTTCAAAGAGGTAGCACAAACCATGTTTGATTTAGAGTTCCAACTACATGTATCCATATAGGTGAAAACAGAGTGAAACGTAAAAATTAACACTGTTACTGCCAATGAACGGTTTAACCTAGAAAAACAAAATTTGGTGAGTCAAGTGGGATTGGGGTACTGATCATGACCTGAAAGTGTCATCAAGATTTTGTGAAAAAATGTGTGCTGAGATTTCACGAAACTCGTAGTTTTTTTTCAGCTTGGCACCCCCTTTCCATGAAAGTGATTTGCGCCAGTCTCTGCTTAGGGCTACATCAATAGGAAACAAACCATATAGATAGAACTTGGAACTACTTTATTGTGTCAAGTTTCAAAGAGCTACAACAAACCGTGTTTGATTTTGAGTTCCAAATACATGTATCCATATCGGAGAAAACACAGTGAAACCTAAAAATTAAAAATGTTACTGCCACTGAACGGTTTAACATAAAAGAATCAAATTTGGTGCGCCAAGTGGGATTGGGGTACTCATCATTACCTGAAAGTGTCATCAAGTTTGGGTGAAAAAATGTGTTCTGAGATTTCAGGAAACTCGAAGTTTTTTGGAAGCTTGGCAACCCCTTTCAATGAAAGTGATGGGTGCCAGTCACTTCTTAGGGCTACATCAATAGGAAAAAAAAAACCCTAGAGATAGAACTTGGAACTACTTTATTGTGTCAAGTTTCAAAGAGCTAGCACAAACCCTGTTTGAAATTGAGTTCCAACTACGTGTATCCATAAAGGAGAAAACATGGTGAAACCTAAAAATTAAAGCTGTTACTGCCAACGAACGGTTTAACCTAGAAGAACGAAATTTGGTGATCCAAGATGGATTCCGGTACTGATCATTACTTGAAAGTGTCATCAAGATTGGGTGAATAAATGGGTGCTGAGATTTCAGGAAACTCGTAGTTTTTTGGAAGCTTGGCAACCCATTTCCATAAAAAAGTTTTGCGCCAGTCTCTGCTTTCTGCCACATCACTAGGAAACAAACCACAGAGATAGAACTCGGATCTACATTATTGTGTCAAGTTTCAAAGAGCTACCACAAACTGTGTTTGATTTAGAGTTCCAAAAACATGTATCCATACAATAGAAAACAGAGTGAAACCTAAAAATTAACACTGTTACTGCCAAGGAAATGTTTAACCTAGAAGAATGAAATTTGGTGATCCAAGTAGGATTGGTGTACTGATCATTACCTGAAAGTGTCATCAAGATTGGGTGAAAAAATATGTGCTGAGATTTCAGGAAACTCGTAGTTTTTTGGAAGCTTGGCAACCCCTTTCCATGAAAGTGATTTGCGCCAGTCTCTGCTTAGGGCTACATCAATAAGAAACAAACTATAGAGAAAGAACATGGAACTACTTTATTGTGTCATGTTTCGAAGAGCTAGCACAAACCATGTTTGATTTAGAGTTCCAACTACCTGTATCCATATAGGAGAAAACAGAGTGAAACCTAAAAATTAAACTGTTACTGCCAACGAACGGTTGAACCTAGAAGAACGAAATTTGGTGAGCCAAGTGGGATTGGGGTACTGATCATTACCTGAAAGTGTCATCAAGATTGGGTGAAAAAATGTGTGCTGAGATTGCAGGAAACTCGTAGATTTTTGGAAGATTGGCAACCCGTTTTCATGAAAGTGATTTGCGCCAGTCTCTGCTTAGGGCTACATCAATAAGAAACAAACCATAGAGATAGAACTTGGAACTACTTTATTGTGTCAAGTTTCAAAGAGCTAGCACAAACCGTGTTTGATTTAGAGTTCCAATTGCATGTATCCACATAGGAGAAAACAGAGTGAAACCTAAAAATTAAAACTGTTACTGCCAAGGAACGGTTTAACCTAGAAGAACAAAATTTGGTGAGGCAGGTGGGAATGGGGTACTGATCATTACCTGAAAGTGTCATCAAGTTTGGGTGAAAAAATGTGTGCTGTGATTTCAGGAAACTCGTAGTTATTTGGAAGCTTGGCAACCCCTTTCCATGAAAGTGATTTGTGCCAGTCTCTTCTTTTGGCTACATATATAGATACAAACCCTAGAGATAGAACTTGGAACTACTTTATTGTGTCACGTTTCAAAGATCTAGCAGAAACCGTGTTTGATTTAGAGTTCCAACTACATGTATCCATATAAGAGAAAACATAGAGAAACCTAAAAATTAAAACTTTTTCTGCCAAGGAACGGTCTAACCTAGAAGAACGAAATTTGATGAGCCAAGTGGGATTGGGGTACTGATCATTACCTGAAAGTGTCATCCAGATTGGGTGAAAAAATTTGTGCTGAGATTTCAGGAAACTCGTACTTTTTTGGAAGGTTTGCAACCCCTTTCCAGGAAAGGGATTTCCGCCTGTCTCTGCTTAGGGCTACATCAATAAGAAAAAAACCATAGAGAAAGAACTTGGAACTACTTTATTGTGTCAAGTTTCAAAGAGCTAGCACAAACCATGTTTGATTTAGACTTCCAAATATATGTATCCATATAGGAGAAAACAGAGTGAAACCGAAAAATTTAAAGTGTTATGCCAACGAAGGGTTTACCCTAGAAGAACGAAAGTTGGTGAGCCAAGTGGGAATGGGGTACTGATCATTAACTGAAAGTGTCATCAAGTTTGGGTGAAAAAATGTGTGCTGAGATTTCAGGAAACTCGTAGTTATCTGGAAACTTGGCAACCCCTTTCCATTAAAGTGATTTTCGCCAGTCTCTGCTTAGGGCTACATCAATAGGAAACAAACCCTAAAGATAGAAATTGGAACTACTTTATTGTGTCAAGTTTCACAGAGCTAGCACAAACCGTCTTTGATTTAGAGTTCCAAATACATGTAACCCTATCGGAGAAAACAGAGTGAAACCTGGAAATTAGCACTGTTACTGCCAACAAACGATTTAAACCAGAAGAACGAAATTTGGTGATCTAAGTGGGATAGGGGTACTGATCATTACCTGAATGTGTCATAAAGATTGGGTGAAAAAATGTGTTCTGAGATTTCAGGAAACTCGTAGTTTTTTGTAAGCTTGGCAACCCCTTTCCATGAAAGTGATTTGCGCCAGTCTGTGCTTAGGGCTACATCAATAGGAAAGAAACCATAGATATAGAACTTGGAACTACTTTATTGTGTCAAGTTTCACAGAGCTAGCACAAACCGTCTTTGATTTAGAGTTCCAAATACATGTATCCATATCGGAGAAAACAGAGTGAAACCTGAAAATTAACACTGTTACTGCCAACGAACGATTTAACCTAGAAGAACGAAATTTGGTGATCCAAGTGGGATTGCGGTACGGATCATTGCCTGAAAGTGTCATCCAGATTGGGTAAAAAAATGTGTGCTGAGATTTCAGGAAACTGGTAGTTTTTTGGAAGCTTGGCAACCCCTTTCCATGAAAGTGATTGCGCCAGTCTCTGCTTAGGGCTACATCAATAAGAAACAAACCAGACAGATAGAATTTGGAACTACTTTATTGTGTCATGTTTCAAATATCTTGCACAAACCGTGTTTGATTTAGAGTTCCAACTACATGTAACAATATAAAAGAAAACAGAGTGAAACCTGAAATTTTACACTGTTACTGCCAGCGAACGATTTAACCTAGAAGAACGAAATTTGGTGATCCAAGTAGGATTGGGGTATGAATCATTACCTGAAAGTGTCATCAAGATTGGGTAAAAAAATGTGTGCTGAGATTTCAGGAAACTCGTAGTTTTTTGGAAGCTTGGCAACCCCTTTCCATGAATGTGATTGCGCCATTCTCTGCTTAGGGCTACATCAATAGGAAACAAACCCTAGAGATAGATCTTGGAACTACTTTATTATGTCAAGTTTCAAAGAGCTAGCACAAACTCTGTATGATTTAGATTTCCAAATACCTGTATCCATATAATACAAAACAGAGTGAAACCTAAAAATTAAAACTGGTACTGCCAACGAACGGTTTAACCTAGAAGAACGAAATTTGGTGAGCCAAGTGGGATTGGGGTACTGACCATTACCTGAAAGTGTCATCAAGATTGGATGAAAAAATGTGTGCTGAGATTTTAGGAAATTCTTAGTTGTTTGGAATCTTGGCAACGCCTATCCATGAAAGTGATTTGCCCCAGTCTCTGCTTAGGGCTACATCAATAGGAAACAAACCATAGAGATAGAACTTTTAACTACTTTATTGTGTCAAGTTTCAAAGAGCTAGCACAAACCGTGTTTGATTTAGAGTTCCAACTACATGTATCCACATAGGAGAAACCAAAGTGAAACCAAAAATTAAAACTGTTACTGACAAAAGACAGTTTAATATAGAAGAAAGACATTTGGTGAGCCAAGTGGGATTCGGGGTACTGATCATTACCAGAAAGTGTCATCAAGTTTGGGTGAATTAATGTGTGCTAAGATTTCAGGAAACTCGTAGTTTTTTGGAAGCTTGGCAACCCCTTTCTATGAAAGTGATTTGCACCAGTCTCTGCTTAGGGCTACATCAATAGGAAACAAACCCTAAAGATAGAACTTGGAACTACTTTATTGTGTCAAGTTTCAAAGAGCCAGCACAAACCGTGTTTGATTTAGAGTTCCAACTACATGTATCCACATAGGAGAAAACAGAGTGAAACATAAAAATGAAAACTGTTACTGCCAACCAACAGTTTAACCTAGAAGAACGAAATTTGGTGAGCCAAGTGGGATTGGGGTACTGATCATTACCTGAAAGTGTCATCAAGATTGGATGAAAAAATGTGTGCTGAGATTTCAGGAAACTCGTAGTTATTTGGAAGCTTGGCAACCCCTTTCCATGAAAGTGATTTGCGCCAGTCTCTGCTTAGGGATACATCAATAGGAAACAAACCCTAGAGATAGAACGTGGAATTACTTTATTTTGTCAAGTTTCAAAGAGCTAGCACAAACCGTGTTTGATTTTGAGTTCCAACTACATGTATCCATATAGGTGAAAACATAGTGAAACCTGAATATTAAAACTGTTACTGCCAATGAACGGTTTAACCTAGAAGAATGAAATTTGGGGAGCCAGGTTGGATAGGGTACTGAACATTACCAGAAAGAGTGATCAAGATTGGGTGAAAAAATGTGTGCTGAGATTTCAGGAAACTCGTAGTTTTATGGAAGCTTGGCAACCCCTTTCCATGAAAGTGATTTGCCCCAGTCTCTGCGTAGGGCTACATCAATTGGAAACAAACCATAGAGATAGAACTTGGAACTACTATATTGTGTCAAGTTTCAAAGAACTAGCACAAACCATGTTTGATTTAGCGTTCCAACTACATGTATCCATATACGAGATAACAGAGTGAAACCTGAAAATTAACACTGTTACTGCCAACGAACGATTTAACGTAGAAGAACGAAATTTGGTGAGCCAAGTGGGATTGGGGTACTGATCATTACCTGAAAGTGTCATCAAGATTGGGTGAAAAAATGTGTGCTGAGATTTCAGGAAATTCTTAGTTGTTTGGAATCTTGGCAACCCCTATCCATGAAAGTGATTTGTGCCAGTCTCTGCTTAGGGCTACATCAATAAGAAACAAACCATAGAGATAGAACTTGGAACTACTTTATTGTGTGAAGTTTCAAAGATCTAGCACAAACCGTGTTTGATTTAGAGTTCCAACTACATGTATCCATATAGGAAAAAACAGAGTGAAACCTGAAAATTAACACTGATACTGCCAACGAACGATTTAACCTAGAAGAACGAAATTTGGTGAGCCATGTTGGATTGAGGTACTGATTATTACCTGCAAGTGTCATCAAGGTTGGGTGAAAAAATATGTGCTGAGAATTCAGGAAACTCGTAGTTTTTCGGAAGCTTGGCAACCCCTTTCAATGAAAGTGATTTGCGCCCGTCCCTTCTTTTGGCTACATCTAAAGGAAACAAACCATAGAGATAGAACTTGGAACCTCTTTATTGTGTGAAGTTTCAAAGAGCTAGCACAAACCGTGTTTGATTTAGAGTTCCAAATACATGTATCCATATAGGAGAAAGCAGAGTGAAACGTAAAATTTAAAATTCTTACTGCTAATGAACGGTTTAACCTAGAAGAACGAAAACTGGTGTGCCAAGTGGGATTGGGGTACTGATCATTACCTGAAAGTGTCATCAACATTGTGTGAAAAAATGTGTGCTGAGATTTCAGGAATCTCGTAGTTTTTTGGAAGATTGGCAACCCCTTTTCTTGAAAGTGATTTGCGCCAGTCTCTGCTTAGGGCTACATCAATAGGAAACAAATCCTAGAAATAGAAATTGGAACTACTTTATTGTGTCAAGTTTCAAAGAGCTAGCACACACCGTGTTTGAATTAGAGTCCCAACTACATGTTTCCATATAGGAGATAACAGAGTGAAACCTAAAAATTAAAACTGTTACTGCCAACTAACGGTTTAAGCTAGAAGAAGGAAATTTGGTAAGCCAAGTGGGATTGGGGTACTGATCATTACCTGCAAGTGTCATCAAGGTTGGGTGAAAAAATGTGTGCTGATATTTCAGGAAACTCGTAGATTTATTTAAGATTGGCAACCCCTTTCCAAGAAAGAGATTTACGCCAGTCTCTGTTTAGTGCTACATCAATAGGAAACAAACCATAGAGATAGAACTTGGAACTACTTTATTGTGTCAAGTTTCAAAGATCTAGCATAAACCATGTTTCTTTAGAGTTCCAACTACATGTATCCATATAGGAGAAAACAGAGTGAAACCTGGAAATTAACACTGTTACTGCCAACGAACGAGTTAACCTAGAAGAACGAAATTTGGTGAGCCAAGTGGGATAGGGGTACTGATCATTACCTGAAAGTGTCATCTAGATTGGGTGAAAAAATGTGTGCTGAGATTTCAGGAAACTCGTAGATTTTGGAAGCTTGGCAACCTTTTTCCATGAAAGTGATTTGCACCACTCTCTTCTTTTGGCTACATCTATAGGAAAAAAACCATAGAGATAGAACTTGGAACTACTTTATTGTGTCACGTTTCAAAGAGCTTGCACAAACTGTGTTTGATTTAGAGTTCCAACTACATGTATCCATATAGGAGAAAACAGAGTGAAACCTGAAAATTAACACTGTTTCTGCCAATGAACGATTTAACCTATAAGAACGAAATTCGGTGTGCCAAGTGGGATTGGGTACTGATCATTACCTGCAAGTGTCATCAAGATTGTGTGAAAAAATGTGTGCTGAGATTTCAGGAAACTCGAAGTTTTTCAGAAGTTGGCAAACCCTTTCCATGAAAATGATTTACGCCAGTCCCTTCTTTTGGCTACACCTATAGGAAACAAACCATAGACATAGTACTTGGAACTACTTTATTGTGTCAAGTTTCAAAGTCCTAGCACAAACCGTGTTTGATTTAGAGTTCCAACTACATGTTTCCATATAGGAGAAAACAGAGTGAAACCTAAATTAAAACTCTTACTGCCAACGAACGGTTTAAACAAGAAGAACGAAATTTGGTGAGCCAAGTGGGATTGTGGTACTGATCATTACCTGAAAGTGTCATCAAGATTGGGTGAAAAAATGTGTGCTGAGATTTCAGGAAACTCGTAGTTTTTAGGAAGCTTGGCAACCCCTTTCAATGAAAGTGATTTACGCCAGTCTCTGCTAAGGGCTACATCAATAGGAAACAAACCATAGAGATAAAAGTTGGAACTACTTTATTGTGTCAAGTTTCAAAGAGCTAGCACAAACCATGTTTGATTTAGAGTTCCAACTACATGTATCCATATAGGAGAAAACAGAGTGAAACCTAAAAATTAAAACTCTTACTGCCAACGAATGGTTTAACCTAGAAAAACGAAGTTTGGTGAGCCAAGTGGGATTGGGGTACTGATCATTACATGAAAGTGACATCAAGATTGGATGAAAAAATGTGTGCTGAGATTTCAGGAAACTCGTAGTTTTTTGGAAGTTGGCAACCCCTTTACATGAAAGTGGTTTGTGCCAGTCACTGCTTAGGGCTACAACAATAGGAAACAAACCCTAGAGATAGAACTTGGAACTCCTTTATTGTGTCAAGTTTCAAAGAGCTAGCACAAACCGTGTTTGATTTAGAGTTCCAACTACATGTATCCATATAGGAGAAAACAGTGTGAAACCTGAAAATTAACACTGTTACTGCCAACGAACGTTTTAACCTAGAAGAATGATATTTGGTGAGCCAAGTGTGATTTTTGTACTGATCATTACCTGAAAGTGTCATCAAGATTGGGTGAAAAAATGTGTGCTGAGATTTCAGGAAACTCGTAGTTTTTTGGAACCTTGGCAACCACTTTCCATGGAAGTGATTTGTGCCGGTCTCTGCTTAGGGCTACATCAATAGGAAACAAACCATAGAGATAGAACTTGGAACTACTTTATTGTGGCAAGTTTCAAAGAGCTAGAACAAACCGTGTTTGATTTAGAGTTCCAAATATATGTATCCATATAGGAGAAAACAGAGTGAAACCTAAAAATTAAAACTCTTACTGCCAACGAATGGTTTAACCTAGAAAAACGAAGTTTGGTGAGCCAAGTGGGATTGGGGTACTGATCATTACATGAAAGTGACATCAAGATTGGATGAAAAAATGTGTGCTGAGATTTCAGGAAACTCGTAGTTTTTTGGAAGTTGGCAACCCCTTTACATGAAAGTGGTTTGTGCCAGTCACTGCTTAGGGCTACAACAATAGGAAACAAACCCTAGAGATAGAACTTGGAACTCCTTTATTGTGTCAAGTTTCAAAGAGCTAGCACAAACCGTGTTTGATTTAGAGTTCCAACTACATGTATCCATATAGGAGAAAACAGTGTGAAACCTGAAAATTAACACTGTTACTGCCAACGAACGTTTTAACCTAGAAGAATGATATTTGGTGAGCCAAGTGTGATTTTTGTACTGATCATTACCTGAAAGTGTCATCAAGATTGGGTGAAAAAATGTGTGCTGAGATTTCAGTAACCTCGTAGTTTTTTGGAAGCTTGGCAAACCCTTTCCATGAAAGTGATTTGCGCCATGTGGGGAGCCATTCTGACACGTGATTGGGTGACTCCCGTTAAGGGCCTGAGGCACTCTGGCTGTGTCGGAGTTATTCCGACCCTTTCCTGATGAGAAAGCCCATCCCTGTGGGGGTGTGCGTAACCACTGATCCTGGAGACCCAATCACTGACCCTGACCTTGGAGTACTGCCCCCCCTCAACCTTCATTGTATGGAATTCTCCCCTGAATCTCTTGTCCCCCCAAATAAAAGGCTACTCCCTGGCGTGTCTGCTCTCTCTCTCTCCTGCTAGCCTAGAGTAATCTTCGCTGCCCTGCTGGGCTTCTGGAGGCGGGAATCAGGGAGGCGAGCCGTCTCGGACCTAGCAATGTAAAATAAGGTACTGTCTGTTTGTTTTATTTTGATCTCTTCTAACTAACTTAATGCCAGAACCTCATTAATGAAACCACTGCGCAGGCCGCGTGGTAGAATTGGCGCCCACGAGGGGGGCAGTCTGAATTAGTTAGATTGAGTGGGAGCGCGCGCTAAAAAGATTAAGGGAAAGAATAAAAAGAAGATAAGGAATAAAGAGATAAAGAAAAAATAAGGAAGATAAGGAATAAAGAGAAAAATAAAGGAAGAAGTGACATTTGGGTCACAAAAGTACCGGGAGATATTGAAGGAAAGAGACGTTAAATTACTTAAAATGGGAAATTCTACTTCTTCGGATAAGGAAATGTATCTGACTATTTTAGACAGTATAATTAATCAGAAAGGAAAACAGATAAAGAAATCTCAGTTATTACAATTCTTAAAGATTGTAGGTGAATATTGTCCTTGGTTTTGTGACCAAGAGTCTCCAAATTTACTTACTTGGGAGAAATTAAGAAGGAAAAAAGTTTGTGTTTTTAAAAATAGGGGCCAGAATTCACGACCCCCTGAAGACCTTTTGAAAGACATTCAAGGAGCTGTTAAGTCTATTCAAATGGAAAATCAGCCTGAGGCTAAGTTAATTTCCTTTCGTTTGAAAGCAAAGGCACTAAGGACCAAGGTTAGAAATGTAAACTTAGACTCGCAGCCCCATGCGGAGGATTCAAATAACGCGGATCAGCCCGCTTTCTCACCGCCGCCGGCATTTCCTCCTAGCGGGAGCCCGGGAATTCCAGGAACGGTGGCACAGTGTGACGTCACTGGCAGCGCCGACCAGGGCAGTCCGCGGTTTTTACCGGGACAGAGACAAAGATCACAGACAGTTTTCTTAGGACCTTCAAAGACAGTTGAATTAGATCCTGAAACAGGACCAACACAAATCCCTACTGGGATTTTCGGGCCGCTTCCTGAGAATACTGTAGGTTTAATTCTGGGGCGTGATAATTTGAAGGGAGCCATTGAATTAATACCTGGTGTGATAGATTCAGAATTTAAAGGGCAATTATATGTTACTGTAAGATCCAATTATGCCCTAAGGCTCACCCCAAAGGATATTTTTGCTCAATTAATATTATTGCCTTGTGTCTCAGAAAGGCACTTGCCGGTAGATTCAGTTTCTAAAACGCCGGACAGAGTATATTGGTCCCAGTTAGTGCGACAAGAACGCCCTTTATTAAAAATTAGAATTAATAATAAAAATTTCCTAGAAATAATTGACACAGGGGCTGATAGCTCAGTATTGTCCAGCTGGTTTTGGCCCAGGACATGGCCCTTACATACAGCATCAGCTAACCTAGAAGGAATAGGACAGATTTCACAGCCTGCTCAAAGTGCCAACTATCTCTGTTGGGAAGATTCTGATGGGAACAGTGGAGTATTTAAACCTTATGTGTTAGAGTCTTTACCAGCTAATCTATGGGGAAGAGATATATTAGCCAAAATGGGACTGTTACTAGTTACTTCAAATTCTATAAGATCAATTGAAGAAGTTAATCAGAGGTATTCTCCTAGAGATGATAGGGAGACCCTTCAGGAAGAATATCTGTTTTCAAGCCAGTCTCCACGAAATACTCCAGGCCAGAATTTTTACTAGGGGCCCTGAGTACTTCCCCGATCCTTAAGACAGCTGAAAAAATCACGTGGCTCACAGAAGAGCCTATTTGGATTTCTCAGTGGCCCATCTCAGGGGAAAAGCTTAAAATAATTCATAGATTAGTTGAGGAACAACTTCAGGCTGGTCATATTGAACCAACACTTAGCCCTTGGAATACACCTATTTTTGTTATTAAGAAAAAGTCAGGAAATTGGAGATTACTACAGGATTTAAGGGCAATAAACCAGGCAATTCAGCCTATGGGATCATTACAGCCAGGACTTCCCTCCCCCACAGCCATTCCTTTAGATTATAGCTTGATGGTAATAGATTTAAAAGACTGTTTTTTCTCTATAAGGTTACATCCTAAAGATTGTGAAAAATTTGCTTTCACTGTTCCAACAATTAATTTTAAGGAACCTGTTAAAAGATACTGCTGGAAGGTGCTTCCTCAGGGAATGCGTAATAGCCCTACACTGTGCCAAAAATATGTTGACCAGGCAATAGATCCCATTAGAAATAGCTTCCCTGATGCCTATATTATTCATTTTATGGATGATATACTATTGGCTCATATTAATCCAGAAGTACTTTCAAAAATTTTTACTCAGTTAGAGACTTCACTTACAACAATGGGTTTAAGTATAGCTCCTCAAAAAATTCAAAATGTATCTCCTTTTCAATATCTAGGTCAGATAATTCAGGGACGTACAATCCGTCCTCAAAATCTTCAGATAAGAGTTAAGGAGTTATGTACCCTTAATGATTTTCAAAAACTATTAGGAGATATTAACTGGCTAAGAAGATCTTTAAAGTTAACTACTTCTGAGTTAAGTCCTTTATTTCAGATATTACAAGGAAATCCTTCTCCAACCTCTCCACGTCAACTAACTTTAGAAGCTAAGGCAGCCTTAAGGAAAGTGGAAATTGCAATTAAAAATGCACAGCTTACTAGAATAGATCCTAAAGAGATAATATATTTATTAATATTTCCAACTGAACATACCCCAAGAGGAGCCATATGGCAAAGATTAGGAGTTATTGAATGGATTTATGTATCCCATTCCCCTCAAAAAACATTAATTCCTTTTCATGATTCTATAGCTCAATTAGTTATTAAGGGTAGAACTAGGATTTTACAATTAATTGGATCTGAGCCTGATATCATAATTATTCCATTTTCTGTTCAACAGACTAATTGGCTTTTTCAAACTTCTAGTTCATGGCAGATAGCTTTTGCAGATTTTCCTGGCCAGATAGATAGCCATTATCCTCGTGATAAGATTGTACAATTTGCATCATTAACATCACTTGTTTTTCCAAAGATTGTACGTTCCCATCCAATAGAGGGAGCTTTATCGGTGTTCACAGATGGTTCCAACTCTGGTAAGGCAGGTTTCTTCAGCCGTGTTCACACAGAGGTAATACAAACTTCTTATACTTCAGCTCAAAAGGCAGAGCTCCAAGCTCTGATTTGTGCCTTAGATTATTTTTCAAATGAGCCTATTAATATCTACTCTGACAGCTTATATACAGTCGGAGTTACCAAAAATATTGAAACCTCAGTTATTGGCTTTACTTCATCACAGGAGTTATTTGAATTATTTCATAATTTACAAAAGACAGTGCTAATGCGAAAATACCCATGTTTCATTGGACATTTCCGTGCGCATACTGACCTTCCCGGACCTTTGGTTGCAGGTAATGATAAAATTGATAAATTAGTAGCCTTTTGTCAACAGATGTCTTCATATGACTGTGCACTAGCTTCCCATTCCTTGCATCATCAAAATGTTTCTAGCTTACGTAAAAAATTTAGTATTACCAGAGAACAAGCTCGTCAAATTGTAAGCCAATGTCCTAAGTGTGTTATTCACACTCCATCTCTGCCATCAGGGGTAAATCCCCATGGATTAAAACCAAATCAGATATGGCAAATGGATGTAACTCATATTCCTCAATTTGGTAAACAATTTTATGTGCATGTCATAGTGGACACTTATTCTAGATTGATTTTTGCCACAGCACGTACTAAGGAAAATGCTCAACATGTAATTTCTCATTGCTTAGCAGCTTTTTCCGTTTTAGGGTGCCCTATGCAGATTAAAACAGATAATGCTCCAGCTTATGTATGCTCTGCTTTTCAACAATTTTGCCAAGAGTTTCAAATTAATCATAAAACAGGAATTCCTTATAACCCCCAAGGTCAAGCCATTGTAGAACGAGCTCATTTATCTATTAAGCTTCAATTACAAAATTTAAAAAGGGGGGATAAGATAGTGACTCCCCAAAATAGCCTTAATCATGCCTTATTTGTTTTAAATTTTTTAAACTGTGATGCAGAAGGTCACATTGCTGCTGAGAGGCAAATGTCTCCCTCAGTGACAGGCCCTTTAGGCAGAGTTCTGTGGAAAGATTTACAGACTGGTCAATGGAAGGGGCCGGATCCGGTAATAACATGGGGCCGAGGGCATGCCTGTATTTTTCCAGAAGGTGCTTTCCATCCTATTTGGGTGCCTGAACGTGCTATCAGACATGGAGGAGATAGAACCCAGGCTCAAGTGACTGAGGATCGACCCGGAGGAGCCACAACCCAGAAGGAGGAGATATCGGAAAAAGATGAAGAAAGACCAGATTGAACCAGCCAAGAAGCTGATTTCATGGAAAGATGTGAAGAAATTGACAACCCAGGCTTCCCAAATACTTCGACGCCTAGGAAAGAACAGGACACCAATCTTGATGGTAGCGACAGTAATTGCCCTACTGGGCTGTCAGGTAAAAGGGAATCAAATAGACACTTATTGAACATATTTCCCAGATCCACCCCTGGTACACCCAGCTGTGTGGACTGGAGAATCTATTCCAGTATTTACTAATGACTCATTCATGATGGGAGGATTTACAGATACTCATATTACTCCCAATCATGTGACTAGATTTAATTATTCTGGCTACAGTGCCCAATTACCTTTATGTTGGTCACATGATAAAAATGCTGGCTGTCTGAAAGTATCATTTGAAGAAAAGACAGCGATTGGTAAACCTAGACTGACAAATAATTCTATTTATGGGGACTTAAAACCTAATACTAGATCAGTAATTAAGATAGGACTTTCCCATAACAAGCCAGTCATTTCTGCAAAACCTCCACAGATACCCCACTGTCTAAATAGTTCTACAATTAAAATTGGCACCTTTCCTAAATGGATAGATTGTGTAAATACCTTTCCTGTACAACATAAGGTGTCTAAAGCTAGTGGGTATATTTTAGACTGGTCCCCCAAAATTGATAAGAGACAATTACGAAAAAATTCTGCTATGACACCTGCAGGATTTGTTAGTAATATTTTGACTTATAGTGAAGGAGGTATTCAAAAAGATATTTGGCATTTAATTGCTGCCTCAGAATATTTACATTTTACAGATAAACCTTTACCAAAATTTGTTGGCAAGAACTGTAAAGAGGGATCTTGCTATGGCCTAAGAGCCTGTGTCCAATCTCCTTATGTTTTAATTATTGGAAATGTAAAAGTTAAATGGATAGATGATAGATATTTTGTTACTTGTAATAAGTGCAACCTAACTAATTGTATTTCTAGGTATAATGGAGGAAAAGGAGTGCTGATACTTCATCGGCCCTCTTTTATTTTAATACCTGCTAATATTTCAGAGCCATGGTATGCTGATGCTGGTTTACAAGTCTTACAGCAGATTCATGCCCAGCTAACAAGACCTGAACGTGCTATTGGAGTCATAATTGTTGGTGTTTTAGCACTGGTCTCTTTTATTGCCTCAACTGTCTCTGCATCTCTGACATTGTCTCAGAATATTCAGCATGCAAAATTTCTTAATAATTTAGCTCAAAATACTTCCAAGGCTCTGCGTAATCAAGTAAATATTGATGAAAGGATTGAAACTAAATTAAACGCCTTAGAGGCGACTGTTATAAACATTTGTAATGAAATTTCAGCCTAAAATTTAAGGAAAGGCTTAAATGCCATGCTAATTATAAGTATGCATGTGTTACAGCTGCCAAGTACAATGCTTCTTTCTGGAATTTTGAGAAAGTTAAAAACCATTTATTAGGTATTTGGCAAAATAGTAATAATAGCTTGGATATTCTGGAACTTCATCACCATATCCAAGACAATCAGAATAATAGAGCTGATTTTTCAGATCCTTCTTCTTTGGCTAACCAAATATTGAAGGAATTAAATGGATTCAACCCTGGAAATATTCTTAAACACTCCGCTTGGTACCTTATTGGATTATTCTCTTTGCTGTTAATTCTCTTTTGTATTGTAACTATAGGATGGCGAGTCTTCCAATCAAAAATCCAAGAACTCCAGAGAGCGAACCGCCACCGCATAGTTAAGAATAGAAAGGGGGAATATGTGGGGAGCCATTCTGACACGTGATTGGGTGACTCTCGTTAAGGGCCTGAGGCACTCTGGCTGTGTCGGAGTTATCCCGACCCTTTCCTAAATGAGAGAGCCCATCCGAGTGGGGGTGTGCGTAACCACTGACCCTGGAGACCCAATCACTGACCCTGACCTTGGAGTACAGCCCCCCCTCAACCTTCATTGGATGGAATTCTCCCCTGAATCTCTTGTCCCCCCAAATAAAAGGCTACTCCCAGGCATATTCGCTCTCTCTCTCTCCTGCTAGCCTAGAGTAATCCTCGCTGCCCCACGTTGGGCGCCAATTCTACCAGCGACCTGCGCAGTGGTTTCATTAATGAGGTTCTGGAATTAAGTTAGTTAGAAGAGATCAAAATAAAACACACAAACCAGTACCTTATTTTACATTGCTAGGACCGAGACGGCTCGCCTCCCTGGTTCCCGCATCTAGCAGCCCAGCAGGACAGCGAAGATTACTCTGGGCTAGCAGGAGAGAGAGAGAGTGAACACGCCGGGGAGTAGCCTTTTATTTGGGGGGACAAGAGATTCAGGGGAGAATTCCATCCAATGAAGGTTGAGGGGGGGCTGTACTCCAAGGTCAGGGTCAGTGATTGGGTCTCCAGGGTCAGTGGTTAGGCACACCCCCACACGGATGGGCTCTCCCATCAGGAAAGGGTCGGGATAACTCCGACACAGCAAGAGTGCCTCAGGCCCTTAACGGGAGTCACCCAATCACGTGTCAGAATGGCTCCCCACAGCGCCAGTCACTGCTTAGGGCTACATCAATAGGAAACAAACCATAGAGACAGAACGTGGAACTCATTTATTGTGTCAAGTTTCAAAGAGCTAGCACAAACTGTGTTTGATTTAGAGTTCCAACTACATGTATCCATATAGGAGAAAACAGAGTGAAACCTAAAAATTAAAACTGTTACTGACAACCAACGGTTTAATCTAGAAGAATGAAATTTGGTGAGACAAGTTGGATTGAGGTACTGATCATTACCTGAAGGTGTCATCAATTTGGGTGAAAAAATGTGCGCTGATATTTCAGGAAACTCGTAGTTTTTTGGAAGCTTGGCAACCCCTTTCCATGAAAGTGATTTCTGCCAGTGTCTGCTTAGGGCTACATCTATAGGAAACAAACCATAGAGATAGAACTTGGAACTACTTTATTGTGTCAAGTTTCAAAGAGCTAGCACAAACCGTGTTGATTTAGAGTTCAAATTACATGTATCCATATAGGAGAAAACAGAGTGCAACCTGAAAATTAACACTGTTACTGCCAACGAACGGTTTAACCTAGAAGAATGAAATTTGGTGAGCCAAGTGGGATTGGGTACTGATCATTACCTGCAAGTTTCATCAAGATTGGGTGAAAAAATGTGTGCTGAGATTTCAGGAAACTCGTAGTTTTTCAGAAGTTGGCAACCCCTTTCCATGAAAGTGATTTACGCCAGTCCATTCTTTTGGCTACTCCTATAGGAAACAAACAATAGACATAGAACTTGGAACTACTTTATTGTGTCAAGTTTCAAAGAGCTAGCACAAACCATGTTTGATTTAGAGTTCCAACTACATGTTTCCATATAGGAGAAAACAGAGTGAAACCTAAAAATTAAAACACTTACTGCCAACGAACGGTTTAACCTAGAAGAACAAAATTTGGTGAGCCAAGTGGGATTGGGGTACTGATCATTACCTGAAAGTGTCATCAAGATTGGGTGAAAAAATGTGTGCTGAGATTTCAGGAAACTCGTAGTTTTTTGGAAGCTTGGCAACCCCTTTCACTGAAAGTGATTTGCGCCAGTCTCTGCTTAGTGCTACATCAATAGAAAACAAACGCTAGAGACAGAACTTGGAACTACTTTATTGTGTCAAGTTTCAAAGACTAGCACAAACCGTGATTGATTTAGAGTTCCAACTACATGTATCTATATAGGAGAAAATAGAGTGAAACCTAAAATTAAAACTGTTACTGCCAATGAATGGTTTAACCTAGAAGAATGAAATTTGGTGAGCCAAGTGGGATTGGGGTACTGATCATTACCTAAATGTGTCATCAAGATTGGGTGAAAAAATGTGTGCTGTGATTTCAGAAAACTTGTAGGATTTTGGAAGCTTGGCAACCCCTTTCCATGAAAGTGATATGCGCCAGTCCCTACTTAGGGCTACATCAATAGGAAACAAACCATAGAGACAGAACGTGGAACTCCTTTATTGTGTCAAGTTTCAAAGAGCTAGCACAGACCGTGTTTGATTTAGAGTTCCAACTACATGTATCCACATAGGAGAAAACAGTGAAACCTAAAAATTAAAACTGTTACTGACAACAAATGGTTTAATCTAGAAGAACGAATATGGTGAGCCTAGGGGGATTGGGGTACTGATCATTACCTGAAAGTGTAATCAAGTTTGAGTGAAAAAATGTGTGCTGAGATTTCAGGAAACTCATAGTTTTTTGGAAGTTTGGCAACCCCTTTCCATTTAAGTGATTTGCGCCAATCTCTGCTTAGGGCTACATCAATAGGAAGCAAACCATAGAGATAGACCTTGGAACTACTTGATTGTGTCAAGTTTAAAAGAGCTAGCAGAAACCATGTTTGATTTAGAGTTCCAACTACATGTATCCATATAGGAGAAAACACAGTGAAACCGGAAAGTTAACACTGCTACTGCCTGCGAATGATTTAACCTAGAAGAACGAAATTTGGTGAGCCAAGTGGGATTGGGGTACTGATCATTACCTGCAAGTGTCATCAAGGTTGGTTGAAAAAATGTGTGCTGAGATTTCAGGAAACTCGTAGTTTTTCGGAAGCTTGGCAACCCCTTTCAATGAAAGTGATTTGCGCCCGTCCCTTCTTTTGGCTACATCTAAAGGAAACAAACCATAGACATAGAACTTGGAAGTACTTTATTGTGTCAAGTTTCAAAGAGCTAGCACACCGTGTTTGATTTAGAGTTCCAACTACATGTTTCCATATAGGAGATAACAGAGTGAAACCTAAATTTAAAACTGTTACTGCCAACTAACGGTTTAAGCTAGAAGAAAGAAATTTGGTAAGCCAAGTGGGATTGGGGTACTGATCATTACCTGCAAGTGTCATCAAGGTTGGATGAAAAAATGTGTGCTGATATTTCAGGAAACTCGTAGATTTATTTAAGATTGGAAACCCTTTCCAAGAAAGAGATTTGCGCCAGTCTCTGTTTAGTGCTACATCAATAGGAAACAAACCATAGAGATAGAACTTGGAACTACTTTATTGTGTCAAGTTTCAAAGATCTAGCATAAACCGTGTTTCTTTAGAGTTCCAACTACATGTATCCATATAAGAGAAAACAGAGTGAAACCTGGAAATTAACACTGTTACTGCCAACGAACGAGTTAAACTAGAAGAACGAAATTTGGTGAGCCAAGTGGGATAGGGGTACTGATCATTACCTGAAAGTGTCATCTAGATTGGGTGAAAAAATGTGTGCTGAGATTTCAGGAAACTCGTAGATTTTGGAAGCTTGGAAACCTTTTTCCATGAAAGTGATTTGCACCACTCTCTTCTTTTGGCTACATCTATAGGAAAAAAACCATAGAGATAGAACTTGGAACTACTTTATTGTGTCACGTTTCAAAGACCTTGCACAAACTGTGTTTGATTTAGAGTTCCAACTACATGTATCCATATAGGAGAAAACAGAGTGAAACCAGAAAATTAACACTGTTTCTGCCAATGAACGATTTAACCTATAAGAACGAAATTTGGTGTGCCAAGTGGGATTGGGTAC
Source organism: Spermophilus citellus (assembly GCF_964194105.1). Taxonomy (NCBI): domain Eukaryota; kingdom Metazoa; phylum Chordata; class Mammalia; order Rodentia; family Sciuridae; genus Spermophilus; species Spermophilus citellus. Next base: position 31,577 of record NW_027672897.1, on the reverse strand, counting down.
TGATCATTACCTGCAAGTGTCATCAAGATTGTGTGAAAAAATGTGTGCTGAGATTTCAGGAAACTCGAAGTTTTTCGGAAGTTGGCAAACCCTTTCCATGAAAATGATTTACGCCAGTCCCTTCTTTTGGCTACACCTATAGGAAACAAACCATAGACATAGAACTTGGAACTACTTTATTGTGTCAAGTTTCAAAGTCCTAGCACAAACCGTGTTTGATTTAGAGTTCCAACTACATGTTTCCATATAGGAGAAAACAGAGTGAAACCTAAATTAAAACTCTTACTGCCAATGAACGGTTTAACCAAGAAGATCGAAATTTGGTGAGCCAAGTGGGATTGTGGTACTGATCATTACCTGAAAATGTCATCAAGATTGGGTGATAAAATGTGTGCTGAGATTTCAGGAAACTCGTAGTTTTTAGGAAGCTTGGCAACCCCTTTCAATGAAAGTGATTTGCGCCAGTCTCTGCTTAGGGCTACATCAATAGGAAACAAACCATAGAGATAGAAGTTGGAACTACTTTATTGTGTCAAGTTTCAAAGAGCTAGCACAAACCATGTTTGATTTAGAGTTCCAACTACATGTATCCATATAGGAGAAAACAGAGTGAAAACTAAAAATTAAAACTCTTACTGCCAACGAATGGTTTAACATAGAAAAACGAAGTTTGGTGAGCCAAGTGGGATTGGGATACTGAGCATTACATGAAAGTGACATCAAGATTGGATGAAAAAATGTGTGCTGAGATTTCAGGAAACTCGTAGTTTTTTGGAAGTTGGAAACCCCTTTCCATGAAAGTGATTTTCGCCAGTCTCTGCTTAGGGCTACATCAATAGGAAACACACCATAGTGAAAGAACTTGGAACTACTTTATTGTGTCAATTTTCAAAGAGCTAGCACAAACCGTGTTTGATTTAGAGTTCCAACTACATGTATCCATATAGGAGAAAACAGAGTGAAACCTAAAAATTAAAACTGTTACTGCCAAGAAACGGTTTAACCTAGAAGAAGTAAATTTGGTGAGCCAAGTTGGATTGGGGTACTGATCGTTACCTGAAACTGTCATAAAGATTGGGTGAAAAAATGTGTGCTGAGATTTCAGGAATCTCGTAGTTTTTTGGAAGCTTGGCAATCCCTTTCCATGAAGGTGATTTGTGCCAGTCTCTGCTTAGGGCTACATCAATAGGAAACAAACCATAGAGAGAGAAATTGGAACTGCTTTATTGTGTCAAGTTTAAAAGTGCTAGCACAAACCGTGTTTGATTTAGAGTTCCAACTCCATGTATCCATACAGGAGAAAACAGAGTGAAACCTGAAAATTAACACTGTTACTGCCAATGAACGATTTATCTTAGAAGAACAAAATTTGGTGAGCCAAGTTGGATTGGGGTAGTGATCATTACCTGAAAGTCTCATCAAGATTGGGTGTAATAATATGTGCTGACATTTCAGGAATCTCGTAGTTTTTTGGAACTTGGCAAGCCCTTTCCATGAAAGTGATTTGCGCCAGTCTCTGCTTAGGGCTACATCAATAGGAAACAAACCATAGGGATAGAACTTGGAACTACTTTATTGTGTCAAGTAAAAAAGACCTAGCACAAACCCTGTTTGATTTAAAGTTTCAAATACTTGTATCCATATAGGTGAAAACACAGAGAAACCTAAAAATTAAAAATCTTACTGCCAATGAACGGTTTAAGCTAGAAGAACGAAATTTGGTGATCCAAGTGGGATTGGAGTACTGATCATTAACTGAAAGTGTCATCAAGATTGGTGAAACAATGTGTGCTGAGATTTCAGGAAACTCATAGTTTTTTGGAAGACTGACAACCCCTTTTCATGAAAGTGATTTGTGCCAGTCCCTGCTTAAAGCTGCATCAATAGGAAACAAACCATAGAGACAGAACTTGGAACTACTTTATTGTGTCAAGTTTCAAAGAGCTAGCAAAAACCGTGTTTGATTAGAGTTCCAACTACATGTATCCACATTGGAGAAAACAGAGTGAAACCTAAAAATTAAAACTGTTACTGCCAATGAAGGGTTTAACCTAGAAGAATGAAATTTGGTGAGCCAAGTGGGATTGGTTGTACTGATCATTACCTGAAAGTGTCATCAAGATTGGGTGAAAAAATGTGTGCTGAGATTTCAGGAAACTCGTAGTTTTTTGGAAGCTTGGCAACCCCTTTCCATGAAAGTGATTTGCGCCAGTCTCTGCTTAGGGCTACATAAGTAGGAAACAAACCATAGAGACAGAACGTGGAAGTCCTTTATTGTGTCAACTTTCAAAGAGCTAGTACAAACCGTGTTTGATTAAGAGTTCCAACTACATGTATTGATATAATAGATAAAAGAGGGAAACCTAAAAGTTAAACCTGTTACTGCCAATGAACGGTTTAACCTAGAAGAACGAATTTTGGTGACCCAAGTATGATTGGGGTACTGATCATTACCTGAAAGTGTCATCAAGATTGGGTCAAAAAATGTGTGCTGATATTTCAGGAAACTCGTAGTTTTTTGGAAGATTAGCAACCCCTTTCCCTGAAAGTGATTTGCGCCTGTCTCTGCTTAGGGCTATATCAATAGGAAACAAACCCTAGAGTTAGAACTTGGAACTACTTTATAGTGTCACGTTTCAAAGATCTAGCACAAACCGTGTTTGATTTAGAGTTCCAACTACATGTATCCATATAATAGAAAACAGAGTGAAACCTAAAAATTAATTTGTCACTGCCAACGAACGGTTTAACCTAGAAGAACGAAATTTCGTGAACCAAGTGGGATTGGGGATCTGATCATTACCTGAAAGTGTCATCAAGACTGGGTGCAAAAATGTGTGCTGAGATTTCAGGAAACTCGTAGTTTTTTGGAAGCATGGCAACCCTTTTCCAGGAGAGTGAATTGCGCCAGTCTCTGCTTAGAGCTACATCAATAGGAAACAAACCAAAGAGATAGCACTTGGAACTACTTTATTGTGTCAAGTTTCAAGGAGCTAGCAAAAACCGTGTTTCATTCAGAGTTCCAATTACATGTACATATATAGGAGAAAACAGAGTGAAACCTAAAAATTAAAAGTGTTACTGCAAATGAAGGTTTTAACATAGAAGAACGATATTTGGTGAGCCAAGGGGGATTGGGGTACTGATCATTACCTGAAAGTGTAGTCAAGATTGGGAGAAAAAATGTGTGCTGAGATTTCAGGAATCTCGTAGTTTTTTGGAACCTTGGCAACCCCTTTCCATGAAAGTGATTTGCGCCAGTCTCTGCTTAGGGCTACATCAATAGGAAACAAACCATAGAGATAGCACTTGGAACTACTATATTGTGTCAAGTTTCAAAGAGCTAGCACAAACCGTGATTGATTTAGAGTTCCAACTACATGTTTGCATATAGGAGAAAAAAGAGTGAAACCTAAAAATTAAAACATTTACTGCAAACGAACGGTTTAACCCTGAAGAACGAAATTTGGAGAGCCAAGTAGGACTGGGGTACGGATCATTACCAGAAAGTGTCATCAAGATTGCGTGAAAAAATATGTGCTTAGATTTCAGGAAACTCGTAGTTTTTTGGAAGCTTGGCAGCTGCTTTCCATGTACGTGATTAGCGCCAGTCTCTGGTTAGGGCTACATCAATAGGAAGGAAAACACAGACATAGCACTTGGAACTACTTTATTGTGTCAAGTTTCAAACAGCTAGCACAACCCGAGTTTGATTTAGAGTTCCGACTACATCTGTCCACATAGGAGACAACAGAGTGAAACCAAAAAATTAAAACTGTTACTCCAAACGAACGGTTTAACGTAGAAGAACGAAATTTGGTGTGCCAATTGGGAATAGGGTACTGATCATTACCTGAAAGTGTCATCCAGATTTGGTGAAAAAATGTGTTTTGAGATTTCAGGAAACTCGTACATTTTTGGAAGATTTGCAACCCCTTTCCATGTAAGTGACTTGCACCAGTCTCTGGTTAGTTCTACATCAATAGGAAACAAACCATAGAGATAGCACTTGGAACTACTTTATTGTGTCAAGTTTCCGGGAGCTAGCAGAAACCGTGTTTGATTTAGAGTTCCAACTACATGTATCCATATAGGAGAAAACAGAGTGAAACCTAAAAATTAAAACTGTTACTGCCAACGAACGGTTTAACCTAGAAGAACGAACTTTGGTGAGCCAAGTGGGATTGGGGTACTGATCATTACCTGAAAGTGTCATCAAGATTGGGTGAAAAAATGTTTGCTGAGATTTCAGGAAACTCGTAGTTTTTTGAAGCTTGGCAACCCCTTTCCATGAAAGTGATTTGCGCCAGTCTCTGCTTAGGGCTACATCAATAGGAAACAAACCCTAGAGATAGGACTTGAAACTACTTTCTTGTGTCAAGTTTCAAAGAGCTAGCACAAACCGTGTTTGATTTAGAGTTCCAACTACATGTATCCACATAGGAGAAAACAGAGTGAAACATAAAAATTAAAACTGTTACTGCCAAGGAACGGTTTAACCTAGAAGAACGAAATTTGGTGAGGCAGGTGGGATTGGGGTACTGATCATTACCAGAAAGTGTCATCAAGTTTGGGTGAAAAAATGTGTGCTGAGATTTCAGGAAACTCGTAGTTATTTGGAAGCTTCGCAACCCCTTTCCATGAAGGTGATTTGCGCCAGTCTCTTCTTTTGGCTACATATATAGATACAAACCCTAGAGATAGAACTTGGAACTACTTTATTTTGTCACTTTTCAAAGATCTAGCAGAAACCGTGTTTGATTTAGAGTTCCACCTACATGTATCCATATAGGAGAAAACAGAGTGAAACCTAAAAATGAAAACTATTACTGCCAACCAACAGTTTAACCTAGAAGAACGAAATTTGGTGAGCCAAGTGGAATTGGGGTACTGATCATTACCTGAAAGTGTCATCAAGATTGGATGAAAAAATGTGTGCTGAGATTTCAGGAAACTCGTAGTTATTTGGAAGCTTGGCAACCCCTTTCCATGAAAGTGATTTGCGCCAGTCTCTGCTTAGGGATACATCAATAGGAAACAAACCCTAGAGATAGAACGTGAAATTACTTTATTTTGTCAAGTTTCAAAGAGCTAGCACAAACCGTGTTTGATTTTGAGTTCCAACTACATGTATCCATATAGGAGAAAACATAGTGAAACCTGAATATTAAAACTGTTACTGCCAATGAACGGTTTAACCTAGAACAATGAAATTTGGGGAGCCAGGTTGGATAGGGTACTGAACATTACCAGAAAGAGTGATCAAGATTGGGTGAAAAAATGTGTGCTGAGATTTCAGGAAACTCGTAGTTTTATGGAAGCTTGGCAACCCCTTTCCATGAAAGTGATTTGCCCCAGTCTCTGCGTAGGGCTACATCAATTGGAAACAAACCATAGAGATAGAACTTGGAACTACTATATTGTGTCAAGTTTCAAAGAACTAGCACAAACCATGTTTGATTTAGCGTTCCAACTACATGTATCCATATACGAGAAAACAGAGTGAAACCTGAAAATTAACACTGTTACTGCCAACGAACGATTTAACGTAGAAGAACGAAATTTGGTGAGCCAAGTGGGATTGGGGTACTGATCATTACCTGAAAGTGTCATCAAGATTGGGTGAAAAAATGTGTGCTGAGATTTCAGGAAATTCTTAGTTGTTTGGAATCTTGGCAACCCCTATCCATGAAAGTGATTTGCGCCAGTCTCTGCTTAGGGCTACATCAATAAGAAACAAACCATAGAGATAGAACTTGGAACTACTTTATTGTGTCAAGTTTCAAAGAGCTAGCACAAACCGTGTTTGATTTAGAGTTCCAACTACATGTATCCATATAGGAGAAAACAGAGTGAACCATGAAAATTAACACTGTTACTGCCAACGAACGAATTAACCTAGAAGAACGAAATTTGCGGATACAGGTGGGACTGGGGTACTGATCATTATCAGAAAGTGTCATCAAGATTGGGTGAAAAAATGTGTGCTGAGATTTCATGAAACTCGTAGTGTTTTGGAAGCTTGGCAACACCTTTCCATGAAAGTGATTTGCGCCAGTCTCTGCTTAGGGCTACATCTATAGGAAACAAACCCTAGAGATAGAATGGGGAACTACTTTATTGTGTCAAGTTTCAAAGAGCTAGCACAAACCGTCTTTGATTTAGAGTTCCAACTACATGTATCCATATAGGAGAAAACAGAGTGAAACCTTGAAATTAACACTGTTACTGCCAACGAACGATTTAACCTAGAAGAAAGAAATTTGGTGATCCAAGTGGGATAGGGGTACTGATCATTACCTGAAAGTGTCATAAAGATTGGGTGAAAAAATGTGTGCTGAGATTTCAGGAAACTCGTAGTTTTTTGGAAGCTTGGCAACCCCTTTCCATGAAAGTGATTTGCGCCAGTCTCTGCTTAGGGCTACATCAATAGGAAACAAACCCTAGAGATAGGACTTGAAACTACTTTCTTGTGTCAAGTTTCAAAGAGCTAGCACAAACCGTGTTTGATTTAGAGTTCCAACTACATGTATCCACATAGGAGAAAACAGAGTGAAACATAAAAATTAAAACTGTTACTGCCAAGGAACGGTTTAACCTAGAAGAACAAAATTTGGTGAGGCAGGTGGGATTGGGGTACTGATCATTACCAGAAAGTGTCATCAAGTTTGGGTGAAAAAATGTGTGCTGAGATTTCAGGAAACTCGTAGTTATTTGGAAGCTTCGCAACCCCTTTCCATGAAGGTGATTTGCACCAGTCTCTTCTTTTGGCTACATATATAGATACAAACCCTAGAGATAGAACTTGGAACTACTTTATTTTGTCACGTTTCAAAGATCTAGCAGAAACCGTGTTTGATTTAGAGTTCCACCTACATGTATCCATATAGGAGAAAACAGAGTGAAACCTGAAAATTAAAACTGTTTCTGCCATGGAACGGTTTAACCTAGAAGAACGAAATTTGATGAGCCAAGTGGGATTGGGTTACTGATCATTACCTGAAATTGTCATCAAGATTGGGTGAAAAAATGTGTGCTGAGATTTCAGGAAATTCGTGGTTTTTTGGAAGCATGGCAACCCCTTTCCATGAAAGTGATTTGCGCCTGTCTCTGCTTAGGGCTACATCAATAAGAAAAAAACCATAGAGAAAGAACTTGGAACTACTTTATTGTGTCAAGTTTCAAAGAGCTAGCACAAACCGTGTATGATTTAGACTACCAACTATATGTATCCATATAGGAGAAAACAGAGTGAAACCTAAAATTTTAAAGTGTTATGCCAACGAAGTGTTTAACCTAGAAGAACGAAATTTGGTGAGCCAAGTGGGAATGGGGTACTGATCATTACCTGAAACTGTCATAAATGTTGGGTTAAAAAATGTGTGCTGAGATTTCAGGAAACTCTTAGTTTTTTGGAAGCTTGGCAACCCCCTTCCATGAAAGTGATTTGCCCCTGTCTCTGCTTAGGGCTACATCATTAGGAAACAAACCATAGAGATAGAACTAGGAACTACTTTATTGTGTCATGTTTCAAAGAGCTAGCACCAACCGTGTTTGATTTAGACTTCCAACTACATATATGCACATAGGAGAAATCAGAGTGAAACCTAAAAATTAAAACAGTTACTGCCAAGGAACGGTTTAACGTAGAGGAACGAAATTTGGTGAGCCAGGTGCGATTGGGATACTGATCATTACCTGAAATTGTCATCAAGATTAGGTGAAAAAATATGTGCTGAGATTTCAGGAAACTCGTAGTTTTTTGGAAGTTTGGCAACCCCTTTCATTGGAAGTAATTTAGGCCAGTCTCTGCTTAGGTCCACATCAATAGGAAACAAACCATAGAGATAGAACATGGAACTACTTTATTGTGTCAAGTTTCTAAGAGCTAGCAAAAAGCGTGTTTGATTTAGAGTTCCAACTATATGTATCCATATAGGAGAAAACAGAGTGAAACCTAAAAATTTAAAGTGTTATGCCAACGAAGGGTTTAACCTAGAAGAACGAAATTTGGTGAGCCAAGTGGGAATCGGGTACTGATCATTACCTGAAAGTGTCATAAATGTTGGGTTAAAAATGTGTGCTGATATTTCAGGAAACTCTTAGATTTGGAAGCTTGGCAACCCCTTTCCATGAAAGTGATTTGCCCCAGGCTCTGCGTAGGGCTACATCAATAGGAAACAAACCATAGAGATAGAACTTGGAACTACTTTAGTGTGTCAAGTTTCAAAGAGCTAGTACAAACCATGTTTGATTGAGAGTTCCAACTACATGTATCCATATAGGAGAATACAGAGTGAAACCTAAAAATTAAAACTCTTTCTGCCAAGGAACGGTTTAACCTAGAAGAACGAAATTTGGTGAGCCAAGTGGGATTGGGTTACTGATCATTACATGAAAGTGTCATCAAGATTGGGTGAAAAAATATGTGCTGAGATTTCAGGAAACTCGTAGTTTTTTGGAAGCTTGGCAACACCTTTATATGAAATTTATTTGCGCCAGTCTCTGCTTAGGGCTACATCAATAGAAAACAAATGCTAGAGATACAACTTGAAACTACTTTATTGTGTCAAGTTTGAAAGAGCTAGCACAAGCCGTGTTTGATTTAGACTTCCAAATACATGTACCCATAGAGGACAAAACAGTGAAACCTAAAAATTAACACAGTTACTTCCAACGAACGGTTTAACTTAGAAGAATGAAATTTGGTGAGCTAAGTGGGATTGGGGTACTGATGATTACCTGAAAGTGTCATCAAGATTGGGTGAAAAAATGTGTGCTGAGATTTCAGGAAACAATTAGAATTTTGGAAGCTTGGCAACGCCTTTCCATGAACGTGATTTGCGCCAATCTCTGCTTAGGGGTACATCAATAGGAAAAAAACGCTAGAGATAGAACTTGGAACTACTTTATTGTGTCAAGTTTCAAAAAGCTAGCACAAATCGTGTTTGATTTAGAGTTCCAACTACATGTATCCGTATAGGAGAAAACAGAGTGAAACATAAAAATTAACACTGTTACTGCCAACGAACGGTTTAACCTAGAAGAAAGAAATTTGGTGAGCCAAGTGGGATTGGGGTGCTGATCATTACCTGAAAGTGTGATCAAGATTGGGTGAAAAAATGTGTGCTGATATTTCAGGAAACTCGTCGTTTTTTGAAAGCTTGGCAACCCCTTTCAATAAAAGTGATTTGCGCCAGTCCCTGCTTATGGCTACATCAATAGGAAACAAACAATAGAGACAGAACTTGGAACTACTTTATTGTGTCAAGTTTCAAAGAGCTAGCACAAACTCTGTTTGATTTAGAGTTCCAACTACATGTATCCATATAGGAGAATACAGAGTAAAACCTAAATATTAAAACATTACTGCCAAGTAATGGTTTAACCTAGAAGAACGAAATTTTGTGAGCCAAGTGGGATTAGGGTACTGATCATTACCTGAAATTGTCATCAAGATTTGGCGAAAAAATAGGTGCTGAGATTTCAGGAAATCGTAGTTTTTTGGAAGCTTGGCAACCCCTTACAATGAAAGTGATTTGCGCCAGTTTCTGCTTAGGGCTACATCAATAGGAAACAAACCATAGAGATAGAACTTGGAACTACTTTATTGTGTCAAGTTTCAAAGATCTAGCACAAACCGTGTTTGATTTAGAGTTCCAACTACATGTATCCATATAGGAAAAAACAGAGTGAAACCTGAAAATTAACACTGATACTGCCAACGAACGATTTAACCTAGAAGAACGAAATTTGGTGAGCCATGTTGGATTGAGGTACTGATTATTACCTGCAAGTGTCATTAAGATTGGCAGAAAAAATGTGTGCTGAGATTTCAGGACACTCGTAGTTTTTCAGAAGCTTGGCAACCCCTTTCCATGAAAGTGATTTGCGCCAGTCTCTGTTTAGGGCTACATCACTAGGAAACAAACCATAGACATAGAACTTACAACTGCTTTATTGTGTCAAGTTTCAAAGAACTACCACAAACCGTGTTTGATTTAGAGTTCCAACTACATGTATCTATATAGGAGAAAATAGAGTGAAACGTAAAATTTAAAATTCTTACTGCTGATGAACGGTTTAACCTAGAAGAACGAAAACTGGTGTGCCAAGTGGGATTGGGGTACTGATCATTACCTGAAAGTGTCATCAACATTGTGTGAAAAAATGTGTGCTGAGATTTCAGGAATCTCGTAGTTTTTTGGAAGATTGGCAACCCCTTTTCTTGAAAGTGATTTGCGCCAGTCTCTGCTTAGGGCTACATCAATAGGAAACAAATCCTAGAAATAGAAATTGGAACTACTTTATTGTGTCAAGTTTCAAAGAGCTAGCACACACCGTGTTTGAATTAGAGTCCCAACTACATGTTTCCATATAGGAGATAACAGAGTGAAACCTAAAAATTAAAACTGTTACTGCCAACTAACGGTTTAAGCTAGAAGAAGGAAATTTGGTAAGCCAAGTGGGATTGGGGTACTGATCATTACCTGCAAGTGTCATCAAGGTTGGGTGAAAAAATGTGTGCTGATATTTCAGGAAACTCGTAGATTTATTTAAGATTGGCAACCCCTTTCCAAGAAAGAGATTTACGCCAGTCTCTGTTTAGTGCTACATCAATAGGAAACAAACCATAGAGATAGAACTTGGAAATACTTTATTGTGTCAAGTTTCAAAGATCTAGCATAAACCATGTTTCTTTAGAGTTCCAACTACATGTATCCATATAGGAGAAAACAGAGTGAAACCTGGAAATTAACACTGTTACTGCCAACGAACGAGTTAACCTAGAAGAACGAAATTTGGTGAGCCAAGTGGGATAGGGGTACTGATCATTACCTGAAAGTGTCATCTAGATTGGGTGAAAAAATGTGTGCTGAGATTTCAGGAAACTCGTAGATTTTGGAAGCTTGGCAACCTTTTTCCATGAAAGTGATTTGCACCACTCTCTTCTTTTGGCTACATCTATAGGAAAAAAACCATAGAGATAGAACTTGGAACTACTTTATTGTGTCACGTTTCAAAGAGCTTGCACAAACTGTGTTTGATTTAGAGTTCCAACTACATGTATCCATATAGGAGAAAACAGAGTGAAACCTGAAAATTAACACTGTTTCTGCCAATGAACGATTTAACCTATAAGAACGAAATTTGGTGTGCCAAGTGGGATTGGGTACTGATCATTACCTGCAAGTGTCATCAAGATTGTGTGAAAAAATGTGTGCTGAGATTTCAGGAAACTCGAAGTTTTTCAGAAGTTGGCAAACCCTTTCCATGAAAATGATTTACGCCAGTCCCTTCTTTTGGCTACACCTATAGGAAACAAACCATAGACATAGTACTTGGAACTACTTTATTGTGTCAAGTTTCAAAGTCCTAGCACAAACCGTGTTTGATTTAGAGTTCCAACTACATGTTTCCATATAGGAGAAAACAGAGTGAAACCTAAATTAAAACTCTTACTGCCAACGAACGGTTTAAACAAGAAGAACGAAATTTGGTGAGCCAAGTGGGATTGTGGTACTGATCATTACCTGAAAGTGTCATCAAGATTGGGTGAAAAAATGTGTGCTGAGATTTCAGGAAACTCGTAGTTTTTAGGAAGCTTGGCAACCCCTTTCAATGAAAGTGATTTACGCCAGTCTCTGCTAAGGGCTACATCAATAGGAAACAAACCATAGAGATAAAAGTTGGAACTACTTTATTGTGTCAAGTTTCAAAGAGCTAGCACAAACCATGTTTGATTTAGAGTTCCAACTACATGTATCCATATAGGAGAAAACAGAGTGAAACCTAAAAATTAAAACTCTTACTGCCAACGAATGGTTTAACCTAGAAAAACGAAGTTTGGTGAGCCAAGTGGGATTGGGGTACTGATCATTACATGAAAGTGACATCAAGATTGGATGAAAAAATGTGTGCTGAGATTTCAGGAAACTCGTAGTTTTTTGGAAGTTGGCAACCCCTTTACATGAAAGTGGTTTGTGCCAGTCACTGCTTAGGGCTACAACAATAGGAAACAAACCCTAGAGATAGAACTTGGAACTCCTTTATTGTGTCAAGTTTCAAAGAGCTAGCACAAACCGTGTTTGATTTAGAGTTCCAACTACATGTATCCATATAGGAGAAAACAGTGTGAAACCTGAAAATTAACACTGTTACTGCCAACGAACGTTTTAACCTAGAAGAATGATATTTGGTGAGCCAAGTGTGATTTTTGTACTGATCATTACCTGAAAGTGTCATCAAGATTGGGTGAAAAAATGTGTGCTGAGATTTCAGGAAACTCGTAGTTTTTTGGAACCTTGGCAACCACTTTCCATGGAAGTGATTTGTGCCGGTCTCTGCTTAGGGCTACATCAATAGGAAACAAACCATAGAGATAGAACTTGGAACTACTTTATTGTGGCAAGTTTCAAAGAGCTAGAACAAACCGTGTTTGATTTAGAGTTCCAAATATATGTATCCATATAGGAGAAAACAGAGTGAAACCTAAAAATTAAAACTCTTACTGCCAACGAATGGTTTAACCTAGAAAAACGAAGTTTGGTGAGCCAAGTGGGATTGGGGTACTGATCATTACATGAAAGTGACATCAAGATTGGATGAAAAAATGTGTGCTGAGATTTCAGGAAACTCGTAGTTTTTTGGAAGTTGGCAACCCCTTTACATGAAAGTGGTTTGTGCCAGTCACTGCTTAGGGCTACAACAATAGGAAACAAACCCTAGAGATAGAACTTGGAACTCCTTTATTGTGTCAAGTTTCAAAGAGCTAGCACAAACCGTGTTTGATTTAGAGTTCCAACTACATGTATCCATATAGGAGAAAACAGTGTGAAACCTGAAAATTAACACTGTTACTGCCAACGAACGTTTTAACCTAGAAGAATGATATTTGGTGAGCCAAGTGTGATTTTTGTACTGATCATTACCTGAAAGTGTCATCAAGATTGGGTGAAAAAATGTGTGCTGAGATTTCAGTAACCTCGTAGTTTTTTGGAAGCTTGGCAAACCCTTTCCATGAAAGTGATTTGCGCCATGTGGGGAGCCATTCTGACACGTGATTGGGTGACTCCCGTTAAGGGCCTGAGGCACTCTGGCTGTGTCGGAGTTATTCCGACCCTTTCCTGATGAGAAAGCCCATCCCTGTGGGGGTGTGCGTAACCACTGATCCTGGAGACCCAATCACTGACCCTGACCTTGGAGTACTGCCCCCCCTCAACCTTCATTGTATGGAATTCTCCCCTGAATCTCTTGTCCCCCCAAATAAAAGGCTACTCCCTGGCGTGTCTGCTCTCTCTCTCTCCTGCTAGCCTAGAGTAATCTTCGCTGCCCTGCTGGGCTTCTGGAGGCGGGAATCAGGGAGGCGAGCCGTCTCGGACCTAGCAATGTAAAATAAGGTACTGTCTGTTTGTTTTATTTTGATCTCTTCTAACTAACTTAATGCCAGAACCTCATTAATGAAACCACTGCGCAGGCCGCGTGGTAGAATTGGCGCCCACGAGGGGGGCAGTCTGAATTAGTTAGATTGAGTGGGAGCGCGCGCTAAAAAGATTAAGGGAAAGAATAAAAAGAAGATAAGGAATAAAGAGATAAAGAAAAAATAAGGAAGATAAGGAATAAAGAGAAAAATAAAGGAAGAAGTGACATTTGGGTCACAAAAGTACCGGGAGATATTGAAGGAAAGAGACGTTAAATTACTTAAAATGGGAAATTCTACTTCTTCGGATAAGGAAATGTATCTGACTATTTTAGACAGTATAATTAATCAGAAAGGAAAACAGATAAAGAAATCTCAGTTATTACAATTCTTAAAGATTGTAGGTGAATATTGTCCTTGGTTTTGTGACCAAGAGTCTCCAAATTTACTTACTTGGGAGAAATTAAGAAGGAAAAAAGTTTGTGTTTTTAAAAATAGGGGCCAGAATTCACGACCCCCTGAAGACCTTTTGAAAGACATTCAAGGAGCTGTTAAGTCTATTCAAATGGAAAATCAGCCTGAGGCTAAGTTAATTTCCTTTCGTTTGAAAGCAAAGGCACTAAGGACCAAGGTTAGAAATGTAAACTTAGACTCGCAGCCCCATGCGGAGGATTCAAATAACGCGGATCAGCCCGCTTTCTCACCGCCGCCGGCATTTCCTCCTAGCGGGAGCCCGGGAATTCCAGGAACGGTGGCACAGTGTGACGTCACTGGCAGCGCCGACCAGGGCAGTCCGCGGTTTTTACCGGGACAGAGACAAAGATCACAGACAGTTTTCTTAGGACCTTCAAAGACAGTTGAATTAGATCCTGAAACAGGACCAACACAAATCCCTACTGGGATTTTCGGGCCGCTTCCTGAGAATACTGTAGGTTTAATTCTGGGGCGTGATAATTTGAAGGGAGCCATTGAATTAATACCTGGTGTGATAGATTCAGAATTTAAAGGGCAATTATATGTTACTGTAAGATCCAATTATGCCCTAAGGCTCACCCCAAAGGATATTTTTGCTCAATTAATATTATTGCCTTGTGTCTCAGAAAGGCACTTGCCGGTAGATTCAGTTTCTAAAACGCCGGACAGAGTATATTGGTCCCAGTTAGTGCGACAAGAACGCCCTTTATTAAAAATTAGAATTAATAATAAAAATTTCCTAGAAATAATTGACACAGGGGCTGATAGCTCAGTATTGTCCAGCTGGTTTTGGCCCAGGACATGGCCCTTACATACAGCATCAGCTAACCTAGAAGGAATAGGACAGATTTCACAGCCTGCTCAAAGTGCCAACTATCTCTGTTGGGAAGATTCTGATGGGAACAGTGGAGTATTTAAACCTTATGTGTTAGAGTCTTTACCAGCTAATCTATGGGGAAGAGATATATTAGCCAAAATGGGACTGTTACTAGTTACTTCAAATTCTATAAGATCAATTGAAGAAGTTAATCAGAGGTATTCTCCTAGAGATGATAGGGAGACCCTTCAGGAAGAATATCTGTTTTCAAGCCAGTCTCCACGAAATACTCCAGGCCAGAATTTTTACTAGGGGCCCTGAGTACTTCCCCGATCCTTAAGACAGCTGAAAAAATCACGTGGCTCACAGAAGAGCCTATTTGGATTTCTCAGTGGCCCATCTCAGGGGAAAAGCTTAAAATAATTCATAGATTAGTTGAGGAACAACTTCAGGCTGGTCATATTGAACCAACACTTAGCCCTTGGAATACACCTATTTTTGTTATTAAGAAAAAGTCAGGAAATTGGAGATTACTACAGGATTTAAGGGCAATAAACCAGGCAATTCAGCCTATGGGATCATTACAGCCAGGACTTCCCTCCCCCACAGCCATTCCTTTAGATTATAGCTTGATGGTAATAGATTTAAAAGACTGTTTTTTCTCTATAAGGTTACATCCTAAAGATTGTGAAAAATTTGCTTTCACTGTTCCAACAATTAATTTTAAGGAACCTGTTAAAAGATACTGCTGGAAGGTGCTTCCTCAGGGAATGCGTAATAGCCCTACACTGTGCCAAAAATATGTTGACCAGGCAATAGATCCCATTAGAAATAGCTTCCCTGATGCCTATATTATTCATTTTATGGATGATATACTATTGGCTCATATTAATCCAGAAGTACTTTCAAAAATTTTTACTCAGTTAGAGACTTCACTTACAACAATGGGTTTAAGTATAGCTCCTCAAAAAATTCAAAAGGTATCTCCTTTTCAATATCTAGGTCAGATAATTCAGGGACGTACAATCCGTCCTCAAAATCTTCAGATAAGAGTTAAGGAGTTATGTACCCTTAATGATTTTCAAAAACTATTAGGAGATATTAACTGGCTAAGAAGATCTTTAAAGTTAACTACTTCTGAGTTAAGTCCTTTATTTCAGATATTACAAGGAAATCCTTCTCCAACCTCTCCACGTCAACTAACTTTAGAAGCTAAGGCAGCCTTAAGGAAAGTGGAAATTGCAATTAAAAATGCACAGCTTACTAGAATAGATCCTAAAGAGATAATATATTTATTAATATTTCCAACTGAACATACCCCAAGAGGAGCCATATGGCAAAGATTAGGAGTTATTGAATGGATTTATGTATCCCATTCCCCTCAAAAAACATTAATTCCTTTTCATGATTCTATAGCTCAATTAGTTATTAAGGGTAGAACTAGGATTTTACAATTAATTGGATCTGAGCCTGATATCATAATTATTCCATTTTCTGTTCAACAGACTAATTGGCTTTTTCAAACTTCTAGTTCATGGCAGATAGCTTTTGCAGATTTTCCTGGCCAGATAGATAGCCATTATCCTCGTGATAAGATTGTACAATTTGCATCATTAACATCACTTGTTTTTCCAAAGATTGTACGTTCCCATCCAATAGAGGGAGCTTTATCGGTGTTCACAGATGGTTCCAACTCTGGTAAGGCAGGTTTCTTCAGCCGTGTTCACACAGAGGTAATACAAACTTCTTATACTTCAGCTCAAAAGGCAGAGCTCCAAGCTCTGATTTGTGCCTTAGATTATTTTTCAAATGAGCCTATTAATATCTACTCTGACAGCTTATATACAGTCGGAGTTACCAAAAATATTGAAACCTCAGTTATTGGCTTTACTTCATCACAGGAGTTATTTGAATTATTTCATAATTTACAAAAGACAGTGCTAATGCGAAAATACCCATGTTTCATTGGACATTTCCGTGCGCATACTGACCTTCCCGGACCTTTGGTTGCAGGTAATGATAAAATTGATAAATTAGTAGCCTTTTGTCAACAGATGTCTTCATATGACTGTGCACTAGCTTCCCATTCCTTGCATCATCAAAATGTTTCTAGCTTACGTAAAAAATTTAGTATTACCAGAGAACAAGCTCGTCAAATTGTAAGCCAATGTCCTAAGTGTGTTATTCACACTCCATCTCTGCCATCAGGGGTAAATCCCCATGGATTAAAACCAAATCAGATATGGCAAATGGATGTAACTCATATTCCTCAATTTGGTAAACAATTTTATGTGCATGTCATAGTGGACACTTATTCTAGATTGATTTTTGCCACAGCACGTACTAAGGAAAATGCTCAACATGTAATTTCTCATTGCTTAGCAGCTTTTTCCGTTTTAGGGTGCCCTATGCAGATTAAAACAGATAATGCTCCAGCTTATGTATGCTCTGCTTTTCAACAATTTTGCCAAGAGTTTCAAATTAATCATAAAACAGGAATTCCTTATAACCCCCAAGGTCAAGCCATTGTAGAACGAGCTCATTTATCTATTAAGCTTCAATTACAAAATTTAAAAAGGGGGGATAAGATAGTGACTCCCCAAAATAGCCTTAATCATGCCTTATTTGTTTTAAATTTTTTAAACTGTGATGCAGAAGGTCACATTGCTGCTGAGAGGCAAATGTCTCCCTCAGTGACAGGCCCTTTAGGCAGAGTTCTGTGGAAAGATTTACAGACTGGTCAATGGAAGGGGCCGGATCCGGTAATAACATGGGGCCGAGGGCATGCCTGTATTTTTCCAGAAGGTGCTTTCCATCCTATTTGGGTGCCTGAACGTGCTATCAGACATGGAGGAGATAGAACCCAGGCTCAAGTGACTGAGGATCGACCCGGAGGAGCCACAACCCAGAAGGAGGAGATATCGGAAAAAGATGAAGAAAGACCAGATTGAACCAGCCAAGAAGCTGATTTCATGGAAAGATGTGAAGAAATTGACAACCCAGGCTTCCCAAATACTTCGACGCCTAGGAAAGAACAGGACACCAATCTTGATGGTAGCGACAGTAATTGCCCTACTGGGCTGTCAGGTAAAAGGGAATCAAATAGACACTTATTGAACATATTTCCCAGATCCACCCCTGGTACACCCAGCTGTGTGGACTGGAGAATCTATTCCAGTATTTACTAATGACTCATTCATGATGGGAGGATTTACAGATACTCATATTACTCCCAATCATGTGACTAGATTTAATTATTCTGGCTACAGTGCCCAATTACCTTTATGTTGGTCACATGATAAAAATGCTGGCTGTCTGAAAGTATCATTTGAAGAAAAGACAGCGATTGGTAAACCTAGACTGACAAATAATTCTATTTATGGGGACTTAAAACCTAATACTAGATCAATAATTAAGATGGGACTTTCCCATAACAAGCCAGTCATTTCTGCAAAACCTCCACAGATACCCCACTGTCTAAATAGTTCTACAATTAAAATTGGCACCTTTCCTAAATGGATAGATTGTGTAAATACCTTTCCTGTACAACATAAGGTGTCTAAAGCTAGTGGGTATATTTTAGACTGGTCCCCAAAAATTGATAAGAGACAATTACGAAAAAATTCTGCTATGACACCTGCAGGATTTGTTAGTAATATTTTGACTTATAGTGAAGGAGGTATTCAAAAAGATATTTGGCATTTAATTGCTGCCTCAGAATATTTACATTTTACAGATAAACCTTTACCAAAATTTGTTGGCAAGAACTGTAAAGAGGGATCTTGCTATGGCCTAAGAGCCTGTGTCCAATCTCCTTATGTTTTAATTATTGGAAATGTAAAAGTTAAATGGATAGATGATAGATATTTTGTTACTTGTAATAAGTGCAACCTAACTAATTGTATTTCTAGGTATAATGGAGGAAAAGGAGTGCTGATACTTCATCGGCCCTCTTTTATTTTAATACCTGCTAATATTTCAGAGCCATGGTATGCTGATGCTGGTTTACAAGTCTTACAGCAGATTCATGCCCAGCTAACAAGACCTGAACGTGCTATTGGAGTCATAATTGTTGGTGTTTTAGCACTGGTCTCTTTTATTGCCTCAACTGTCTCTGCATCTCTGACATTGTCTCAGAATATTCAGCATGCAAAATTTCTTAATAATTTAGCTCAAAATACTTCCAAGGCTCTGCGTAATCAAGTAAATATTGATGAAAGGATTGAAACTAAATTAAACGCCTTAGAGGCGACTGTTATAAACATTTGTAATGAAATTTCAGCCTAAAATTTAAGGAAAGGCTTAAATGCCATGCTAATTATAAGTATGCATGTGTTACAGCTGCCAAGTACAATGCTTCTTTCTGGAATTTTGAGAAAGTTAAAAACCATTTATTAGGTATTTGGCAAAATAGTAATAATAGCTTGGATATTCTGGAACTTCATCACCATATCCAAGACAATCAGAATAATAGAGCTGATTTTTCAGATCCTTCTTCTTTGGCTAACCAAATATTGAAGGAATTAAATGGATTCAACCCTGGAAATATTCTTAAACACTCCGCTTGGTACCTTATTGGATTATTCTCTTTGCTGTTAATTCTCTTTTGTATTGTAACTATAGGATGGCGAGTCTTCCAATCAAAAATCCAAGAACTCCAGAGAGCGAACCGCCACCACATAGTTAAGAATAGAAAGGGGGAATATGTGGGGAGCCATTCTGACACGTGATTGGGTGACTCTCGTTAAGGGCCTGAGGCACTCTGGCTGTGTCGGAGTTATCCCGACCCTTTCCTAAATGAGAGAGCCCATCCGTGTGGGGGTGTGCGTAACCACTGACCCTGGAGACCCAATCACTGACCCTGACCTTGGAGTACAGCCCCCCCTCAACCTTCATTGGATGGAATTCTCCCCTGAATCTCTTGTCCCCCCAAATAAAAGGCTACTCCCAGGCGTATTCGCTCTCTCTCTCTCCTGCTAGCCTAGAGTAATCCTCGCTGCCCCACGTTGGGCGCCAATTCTACCAGCGACCTGCGCAGTGGTTTCATTAATGAGGTTCTGGAATTAAGTTAGTTAGAAGAGATCAAAATAAAACACACAAACCAGTACCTTATTTTACATTGCTAGGACCGAGACGGCTCGCCTCCCTGGTTCCCGCATCTAGCAGCCCAGCAGGACAGCGAAGATTACTCTGGGCTAGCAGGAGAGAGAGAGAGTGAACACGCCGGGGAGTAGCCTTTTATTTGGGGGGACAAGAGATTCAGGGGAGAATTCCATCCAATGAAGGTTGAGGGGGGGCTGTACTCCAAGGTCAGGGTCAGTGATTGGGTCTCCAGGGTCAGTGGTTAGGCACACCCCCACACGGATGGGCTCTCCCATCAGGAAAGGGTCGGGATAACTCCGACACAGCAAGAGTGCCTCAGGCCCTTAACGGGAGTCACCCAATCACGTGTCAGAATGGCTCCCCACAGCGCCAGTCACTGCTTAGGGCTACATCAATAGGAAACAAACCATAGAGACAGAACGTGGAACTCATTTATTGTGTCAAGTTTCAAAGAGCTAGCACAAACTGTGTTTGATTTAGAGTTCCAACTACATGTATCCATATAGGAGAAAACAGAGTGAAACCTAAAAATTAAAACTGTTACTGACAACCAACGGTTTAATCTAGAAGAATGAAATTTGGTGAGACAAGTTGGATTGAGGTACTGATCATTACCTGAAGGTGTCATCAATTTGGGTGAAAAAATGTGCGCTGATATTTCAGGAAACTCGTAGTTTTTTGGAAGCTTGGCAACCCCTTTCCATGAAAGTGATTTCTGCCAGTGTCTGCTTAGGGCTACATCTATAGGAAACAAACCATAGAGATAGAACTTGGAACTACTTTATTGTGTCAAGTTTCAAAGAGCTAGCACAAACCGTGTTGATTTAGAGTTCAAATTACATGTATCCATATAGGAGAAAACAGAGTGAAACCTGAAAATTAACACTGTTACTGCCAACGAACGTTTTAACCTAGAAGAATGAAATTTGGTGAGCCAAGTGGGATTGGGTACTGATCATTACCTGCAAGTTTCATCAAGATTGGGTGAAAAAATGTGTGCTGAGATTTCAGGAAACTCGTAGTTTTTCAGAAGTTGGCAACCCCTTTCCATGAAAGTGATTTACGCCAGTCCATTCTTTTGGCTACTCCTATAGGAAACAAACAATAGACATAGAACTTGGAACTACTTTATTGTGTCAAGTTTCAAAGTGCTAGCACAAACCATGTTTGATTTAGAGTTCCAACTACATGTTTCCATATAGGAGAAAACAGAGTGAAACCTAAAAATTAAAACTCTTACTGCCAACGAACGGTTTAAGCTAGAAGAACGAAATTTGGTGAGCCAAGTGGGATTGGGGTACTGATCATTACCTGAAAGTGTCATCAAGATTGGGTGAAAAAATGTGTGCTGAGATTTCAGGAAACTCGTAGTTTTTTGGAAGCTTGGCAACCCCTTTCACTGAAAGTGATTTGCGCCAGTCTCTGCTTAGTGCTACATCAAAAGAAAACAAACGCTAGAGACAGAACTTGGAACTACTTTATTGTGTCAAGTTTCAAAGACTAGCACAAACCGTGATTGATTTAGAGTTCCAACTACATGTATCTATATAGGAGAAAATAGAGTGAAACCTAAAATTAAAACTGTTACTGCCAATGAATGGTTTAACCTAGAAGAATGAAATTTGGTGAGCCAAGTGGGATTGGGGTACTGATCATTACCTAAATGTGTCATCAAGATTGGGTGAAAAAATGTGTGCTGTGATTTCAGAAAACTTGTAGGATTTTGGAAGCTTGGCAACCTTTTTCCATGAAAGTGATATGCGCCAGTCCCTACTTAGGGCTACATCAATAGGAAACAAACCATAGAGACAGAACGTGGAACTCCTTTATTGTGTCAAGTTTCAAAGAGCTAGCACAGACCGTGTTTGATTTAGAGTTCCAACTACATGTATCCACATAGGAGAAAACAGTGAAACCTAAAAATTAAAACTGTTACTGACAACAAATGGTTTAATCTAGAAGAACGAATATGGTGAGCCTAGGGGGATTGGGGTACTGATCATTACCTGAAAGTGTAATCAAGTTTGAGTGAAAAAATGTGTGCTGAGATTTCAGGAAACTCATAGTTTTTTGGAAGTTTGGCAACCCCTTTCCATTTAAGTGATTTGCGCCAATCGCTGCTTAGGGCTACATCTATAGGAAGCAAACCATAGAGATAGACCTTGGAACTACTTGATTGTGTCAAGTTTAAAAGAGCTAGCACAAACCATGTTTGATTTAGAGTTCCAACTACATGTATCCATATAGGAGAAAACACAGTGAAACCTGAAAGTTAACACTGCTACTGCCTACGAATGATTTAACCTAGAAGAACGAAATTTGGTGAGCCAAGTGGGATTGGGGTACTGATCATTACCTGCAAGTGTCATCAAGGTTGGTTGAAAAAATGTGTGCTGAGATTTCAGGAAACTCGTAGTTTTTCGGAAGCTTGGCAACCCCTTTCAATGAAAGTGATTTGCGCCCGTCCCTTCTTTTGGCTACATCTAAAGGAAACAAACCATAGACATAGAACTTGGAAGTACTTTATTGTGTCAAGTTTCAAAGAGCTAGCACACCGTGTTTGATTTAGAGTTCCAACTACATGTTTCCATATAGGAGATAACAGAGTGAAACCTAAATTTAAAACTGTTACTGCCAACTAACGGTTTAAGCTAGAAGAAAGAAATTTGGTAAGCCAAGTGGGATTGGGGTACTGATTATTACCTGCAAGTGTCATCAAGGTTGGATGAAAAAATGTGTGCTGATATTTCAGGAAACTCGTAGATTTATTTAAGATTGGCAACCCCTTTCCAAGAAAGAGATTTGCGCCAGTCTCTGTTTAGTGCTACATCAATAGGAAACAAACCATAGAGATAGAACTTGGAACTACTTTATTGTGTCAAGTTTCAAAGATCTAGCATAAACCGTGTTTCTTTAGAGTTCCAACTACATGTATCCATATAAGAGAAAACAGAGTGAAACCTGGAAATTAACACTGTTACTGCCAACGAACGAGTTAACCTAGAAGAACGAAATTTGGTGAGCCAAGTGGGATAGGGGTACTGATCATTACCTGAAAGTGTCATCTAGATTGGGTGAAAAAATGTGTGCTGAGATTTCAGGAAACTCGTAGATTTTGGAAGCTTGGCAACCTTTTTCCATGAAAGTGATTTGCACCACTCTCTTCTTTTGGCTACATCTATAGGAAAAAAACCATAGAGATAGAACTTGGAACTACTTTATTGTGTCACGTTTCAAAGACCTTGCACAAACTGTGTTTGATTTAGAGTTCCAACTACATGTATCCATATAGGAGAAAACAGAGTGAAACCAGAAAATTAACACTGTTTCTGCCAATGAACGATTTAACCTATAAGAACGAAATTTGGTGTGCCAAGTGGGATTGGGTACTGATCATTACCTGCAAGTGTCATCAAGATTGTGTGAAAAAATGTGTGCTGAGATTTCAGGAAACTCGAAGTTTTTCGGAAGTTGGCAAACCCTTTCCATGAAAATGATTTACGCCAGTCCCTTCTTTTGGCTACACCTATAGGAAACAAACCATAGACATAGAACTTGGAACTACTTTATTGTGTCAAGTTTCAAAGTCCTAGCACAAACCGTGTTTGATTTAGAGTTCCAACTACATGTTTCCATATAGGAGAAAACAGAGTGAAACCTAAATTAAAACTCTTACTGCCAATGAACGGTTTAACCAAGAAGAACGAAATTTGGTGAGCCAAGTGGGATTGTGGTACTGATCATTACCTGAAAGTGTCATCAAGATTGGGTGATAAAATGTGTGCTGAGATTTCAGGAAACTCGTAGTTTTTAGGAAGCTTGGCAACCCCTTTCAATGAAAGTGATTTGCGCCAGTCTCTGCTTAGGGCTACATCAATAGGAAACAAACCATAGAGATAGAAGTTGGAACTACTTTATTGTGTCAAGTTTCAAAGAGCTAGCACAAACCATGTTTGATTTAGAGTTCCAACTACATGTATCCATATAGGAGAAAACAGAGTGAAAACTAAAAATTAAACTCTTACTGCCAACGAATGGTTTAACATAGAAAAACGAAGTTTGGTGAGCCAAGTGGGATTGGGATACTGAGCATTACATGAAAGTGACATCAAGATTGGATGAAAAAATGTGTGCTGAGATTTCAGGAAACTCGTAGTTTTTTGGAAGTTGGCAACCCCTTTCCATGAAAGTGATTTTCTCCAGTCTCTGCTTAGGGCTACATCAATAGGAAACACACCATAGAGAAAGAACTTGGAACTACTTTATTGTGTCAATTTTCAAAGAGCTAGCACAAACCGTGTTTGATTTAGAGTTCCAACTACATGTATCCATATAGGAGAAAACAGAGTGAAACCTAAAAATTAAAACTGTTACTGCCAAGAAACGGTTTAACCTAGAAGAAGTAAATTTGGTGAGCCAAGTTGGATTGGGGTACTGATCGTTACCTGAAACTGTCATAAAGATTGGGTGAAAAAATGTGTGCTGAGATTTCAGGAATCTCGTAGTTTTTTGGAAGCTTGGCAATCCCTTTCCATGAAGGTGATTTGTGCCAGTCTCTGCTTAGGGCTACATCAATAGGAAACAAACCATAGAGAGAGAAATTGGAACTGCTTTATTGTGTCAAGTTTAAAAGTGCTAGCACAAACCGTGTTTGATTTAGAGTTCCAACTCCATGTATCCATACAGGAGAAAACAGAGTGAAACCTGAAAATTAACACTGTTACTGCCAATGAACGATTTATCTTAGAAGAACAAAATTTGGTGAGCCAAGTTGGATTGGGGTAGTGATCATTACCTGAAAGTCTCATCAAGATTGGGTGTAATAATATGTGCTGACATTTCAGGAATCTCGTAGTTTTTTGGAACTTGGCAAGCCCTTTCCATGAAAGTGATTTGCGCCAGTCTCTGCTTAGGGCTACATCAATAGGAAACAAACCATAGGGATAGAACTTGGAACTACTTTATTGTGTCAAGTAAAAAAGACCTAGCACAAACCCTGTTTGATTTAAAGTTTCAAATACTTGTATCCATATAGATGAAAACACAGAGAAACCTAAAAATTAAAAATCTTACTGCCAATGAACGGTTTAAGCTAGAAGAACGAAATTTGGTGATCCAAGTGGGATTGGAGTACTGATCATTAACTGAAAGTGTCATCAAGATTGGTGAAACAATGTGTGCTGAGATTTCAGGAAACTCATAGTTTTTTGGAAGACTGACAACCCCTTTTCATGAAAGTGATTTGTGCCAGTCCCTGCTTAAAGCTGCATCCATAGGAAACAAACCATAGAGACAGAACTTGGAACTACTTTATTGTGTCAAGTTTCAAAGAGCTAGCACAAACCGTGTTTGATTAGAGTTCCAACTACATGTATCCACATTGGAGAAAACAGAGTGAAACCTAAAAATTAAAACTGTTACTGCCAACGAAGGGTTTAACCTAGAAGAATGAAATTTGGTGAGCCAAGTGGGATTGGTTGTACTGATCATTACCTGAAAGTGTCATCAAGATTGGGTGAAAAAATGTGTGCTGAGATTTCAGGAAACTCGTAGTTTTTTGGAAGCTTGGCAACCCCTTTCCATGAAAGTGATTTGCGCCAGTCTCTGCTTAGGGCTACATAAGTAGGAAACAAACCATAGAGACAGAACGTGGAAGTCCTTTATTGTGTCAACTTTCAAAGAGCTAGTACAAACCGTGTTTGATTAAGAGTTTCAACTACATGTATTGATATAATAGATAAAAGAGGGAAACCTAAAAGTTAAACCTGTTACTGCCAATGAACGGTTTAACCTAGAAGAACGAATTTTGGTGACCCAAGTATGATTGGGGTACTGATCATTACCTGAAAGTGTCATCAAGATTGGGTCAAAAAATGTGTGCTGATATTTCAGGAAACTCGTAGTTTTTTGGAAGATTAGCAACCCCTTTCCCTGAAAGTGATTTGCGCCTGTCTCTGCTTAGGGCTATATCAATAGGAAACAAACCCTAGAGTTAGAACTTGGAACTACTTTATAGTGTCACGTTTCAAAGATCTAGCACAAACCGTGTTTGATTTAGAGTTCCAACTACATGTATCCATATAATAGAAAACAGAGTGAAACCTAAAAATTAATTTGTCACTGCCAACGAACGGTTTAACCTAGAAGAACGAAATTTCGTGAACCAAGTGGGATTGGCGATCTGATCATTACCTGAAAGTGTCATCAAGACTGGGTGCAAAAATGTGTGCTGAGATTTCAGGAAACTCGTAGTTTTTTGGAAGCATGGCAACCCTTTTCCAGGAGAGTGAATTGCGCCAGTCTCTGCTTAGAGCTACATCAATAGGAAACAAACCAAAGAGATAGCACTTGGAACTACTTTATTGTGTCAAGTTTCAAGGAGCTAGCAAAAACCGTGTTTCATTCAGAGTTCCAATTACATGTACATATATAGGAGAAAACAGAGTGAAACCTAAAAATTAAAAGTGTTACTGCAAATGAAGGTTTTAACATAGAAGAACGATATTTGGTGAGCCAAGTGGGATTGGGGTACTGATCATTACCTGAAAGTGTAGTCAAGATTGGGAGAAAAAATGTGTGCTGAGATTTCAGGAATCTCGTAGTTTTTTGGAACCTTGGCAACCCCTTTCCATGAAAGTGATTTGCGCCAGTCTCTGCTTAGGGCTACATCAATAGGAAACAAACCATAGAGATAGCACTTGGAACTACTATATTGTGTCAAGTTTCAAAGAGCTAGCACAAACCGTGATTGATTTAGAGTTCCAACTACATGTTTGCATATAGGAGAAAAAAGAGTGAAACCTAAAAATTAAAACATTTACTGCAAACGAACGGTTTAACCCTGAAGAACGAAATTTGGAGAGCCAAGTAGGACTGGGGTACGGATCATTACCAGAAAGTGTCATCAAGATTGCGTGAAAAAATATGTGCTTAGATTTCAGGAAACTCGTAGTTTTTTGGAAGCTTGGCAGCTGCTTTCTATGTACGTGATTAGCGCCAGTCTCTGGTTAGGGCTACATCAATAGGAAGGAAAACACAGACATAGCACTTGGAACTACTTTATTGTGTCAAGTTTCAAACAGCTAGCACAACCCGAGTTTGATTTAGAGTTCCGACTACATCTGTCCACATAGGAGACAACAGAGTGAAACCAAAAAATTAAAACTGTTACTCCAAACGAACGGTTTAACGTAGAAGAACGAAATTTGGTGTGCCAATTGGGAATAGGGTACTGATCATTACCTGAAAGTGTCATCCAGATTTGGTGAAAAAATGTGTTTTGAGATTTCAGGAAACTCGTACATTTTTGGAAGATTTGCAACCCCTTTCCATGTAAGTGACTTGCACCAGTCTCTGGTTAGGGCTACATCAATAGGAAACAAACCATAGAGATAGCACTTGGAACTACTTTATTGTGTCAAGTTTCCGGGAGCTAGCAGAAACCGTGTTTGATTTAGAGTTCCAACTACATGTATCCATATAGGAGAAAACAGAGTGAAACCTAAATATTAAAACTGATACTGCCAACGAACGGTTTAACCTAGAAGAACGAACTTTGGTGAGCCAAGTGGGATTGGGGTACTGATCATTACCTGAAAGTGTCATCAAGATTGGGTGAAAAAATGTTTGCTGAGATTTCAGGAAACTCGTAGTTTTTTGAAGCTTGGCAACCCCTTTCCATGAAAGTGATTTGCGCCAATCTCTCCTTAGGGCTACATCAATAGGTAGGAAACTACAGAGATAGCACTTGGAACTACATTATTGTGTAAAGTTTCAAAGAGCTAGCACAAACCGTGTTTGATTTAGAGTTCCGACTACATGTATCCATATAGGAGAAAACAGAGTGAAACCTAAAAATTAAAACTGTTACTGCCAACGAACGTTTTAATGTATAAGAACGAAATTTGGTGTGCCAAGTGGGATTGGGGTACTGATCATTACCTGAAAATGTCATCAAGGTTGGGCGAAAAAATATGTGCTGAGATTTCAGGAATCTCGTTTTTTTGTAGCTTGGGAGCTGCTTTCCATATAAGTGATTTGCGCCAGTCTCTGCTTAGGGCTACATCAATAGGAAACAAAACATAGAGATAGCACTTGGAACTGCGTTATTGTGTCAAGTTTCAAAGAGCTAGCACAAACGGTGTTTGATTTAGAGTTCCGACTACATGTATCCATATAGGAGAAAACAGAGTGAAACCTAAAAATTAAAACTGTTACTGCAAATGATCGGTTTCACCTAGAAGAACGAAATTTGGTGAGCCAAGTGGGATTGAGGTACTAATCATTACCTGAAAGTGTCATCAAGATAGGGTGAAAAAATGTGTGTTGAAATTTCAGGACACTCGTAGTTTTTTGGAAGCTTGGCAACCCCTTTCCATGTAAGTGATTTGCGCCAGTCTCTGCTTAGTGCTACATCAATAGGAAACAAACCATAGACATAGTTCTTGGAACTACTTTATTGTATCAAGTTTCAAAGTGCTAGCACAAACCGTGTTTGATTTAGAGTTCCAACTACATGTATCCATAAGGGAGAAAACACAGTGAAAACTTACAATTTAAACTGTTACTGCCAACGAATTGTTTAAATTAGAAGAATGAAGTTTTGTGAGCCAAGTGGGATTGGGGTACTGATCATTACCTGAAAGTGTCATTAAGATTGGGTGAAAAAATATGTGCTGAGATTTCAGTAAACTCGTAGTTTTTTGGAAGATTAGCAACCCCCTTCAATGAAAGTGATTTGCGCCAGTCTCTCCATAGGGTTACATCAATAGGAAACAAACCATAGAGAGAGAACTTGGAACTACTTCATTGTGTGAAGTTTCAAAGAGCTAGCACAATCCGTGTTTGATTTAGAGTTCCAAATACATATCCATATACGAGAAAACAGAGTGAAACCTAAAAATTAAAACTGTCACTGCCAACGAACGGTTTAACCTGGAAGTACGAAACTTGTTGAGCCAAGTGGGATTAGGGTACCGATCATTACCTGAAAGTGTCATCAAGATTGGGTAAAAAAATGTGTGCTGAGATTTCCGGAAACTCGTAGTTTTTTGGAAGCTTGGCAACCCCTTTCAATGAAAGTGATTTGCGCCAGGCTCTGCTTAGGGCTACATCAATAGGAAAAAAAAACATAGAGATAGAACTTGGACTACTTTATTGTGTCAAGTTTCAAAGAGCTAGCACAATCCGAGTTTGTTTTAGAGTTCCCACTACATATATCCATATAGGAGAAAACAGAGTGAAACTAAAATTTAAAAATGTTACTGCCAACGAACGGTTTAACCTAGAACAAAATTTGGTGAGCCCACTGGGATTGGGGTACTGATCATTACCTGAAAGTGTCACCAATATTGGGTCAATAAATGTGTGCTGTGATTTCAGGAAACTAGTAGTTTTTTGGAAGCTTGACATCCCCTTTCCCTGTAAGTGATTTGCGCCACTCTATGCTTAGAGCTACATCTATAGAAAAGAAACCATAGAGATTGAACTTGAAACTGCTTTATTGTGTCAAGTTTCAAAGAGCTCATACAAACCATGTTTGAGTGAAACCTAAAAATTGAAACTCTTACTGCCAACAAACGGTTTAACCTAGAAGAACCAAATTTGATGAGCCAAGTGGGATTGGGGTACTGAAAAATACCTGAAAGTGTCATCAAGATTTTTGAAAAAATGTGTGCTGAAATTTCAGG
Organism: Spermophilus citellus; assembly: GCF_964194105.1. Lineage (NCBI taxonomy): Eukaryota > Metazoa > Chordata > Mammalia > Rodentia > Sciuridae > Spermophilus > Spermophilus citellus. The sequence goes on along the minus strand of NW_027672897.1, from coordinate 2,074 downwards.
AAACTCATAGTTTTTTGGAAGTTTGGCAACCCATTTCCATGAAAGTTATTTGCGCTAGTCTCTGCTTAGGTCTACAGCAATGGAAACAAACCATAGCGATAGAACTTGCAACTATTTTATTGTGTCATGTTTCAAACAGCTAGCAGAAACCGTGTTTGATTTAGAGATCCAACTACATGTATCCATATAGGAGAAAACAGAGTGAATCCTAAAAATTAAAACTGTTACTGCCAACGAACGGTTTAACCTAGAAGAACAAAATTTGGTGAGCCAAGTGGGATTGGGGTACTGATCATTACCTGAAAGTGTCATCAAGATTGCGTGAAAAAATTTGTGCTGATTTCAGGAAACTCGGAGTTTTGTGGAAGCTTGGCAACCCCTTTCCATGAAAGTGATTTTCGCAGTCTCTGCTTCGGGCTACATCAATATGAAGCAAACCATAGAGACAGAACTAGGAACTACTTTATTGTGTCAAATTTCAAAGAGCTAGCACAAAACGTGTTTGATTTAGAGTTCCAACTACATGTATCCATATAGGAGAAACACAGTGAAACCTAAAAATTAAAACTGTTACTGACAACGAACGGTTTAAACTAGAAGAATGAAATTTGGTGAGCCAAGTGTGATTGGGGTACTGATCATTTCCAGAAAGTGTCATCAAGATTGGGTGAAAAAATGTGTGCTGAGAATTTCAGGAACCTCGTAGTTTTTTGGAAGCTTGGCAACCCCTTTCGATGAAAGTGATTTGCGCCAGGAGCTGCTTAGGGCTACATCAATAGGAAATAAACCATAGAGTTAGAACTTGGAACTACATTATTTTGTCAAGATTCAAAGAGCTAGCTCAAACCGAGTATGATTTAGAGTTCCAACTACATGTATACATATAGAAGAAAACAGAGTGAACCCTAAAAATTAAAACTGTTACTGCCAACGAACGGTTGAACCTAGAAGAACGAAATTTGGTGAGACAAGCGGGATTGGGACACTGATCATTACCTGAAAGTGTCATCAAGATTGGGTGAAAAAAATATGTGCTGATATTTAAGGAAACTCGTAGTTTTTTGGAAGCTTGGCAACCCCTTTCCATGAAAGTGATTTGCGCCAGTCTCTGCTTAGAGCTGCATAAATAGGAAAAAAAACCATAGAGACAGAACTTGGAACTACATTATTGTGCCAAGTCAACGAGCTAGCACAAACCGTGTTTGATTTAGAGTTCCAACTACATGTATCCATATAGGAGAAAACAGAGTGAAACCTAAAAATTAAAACTGTTACTGCCAACGAACGGTTGAACCTAGAAGAATGAAATTTGGTCAGCCAAGTGGGATTGGGGTACTGATCATTACCTGTAAGTGTCATCAAGATTGGGTGAAAAAATGTGTGTTGAGATTTCAGGAAAATTGTAGTTTTTTGGAAGCTTGGCAACCCCTTACCATGAAAGTGATTTGCGCCAGTCTCTGCTTAGGGCTACATCAATAGGAAACAAACCATAAAGACAGAACTTGGAAATATTTATTGTGTCAAGTTTCAAACAGCTAGCACAAACTGTGTTTGATGTAGAGTTCCAAATACATGTATCCATATAGGAGAAACAGGGTGAATCCTAAAAATTAAAACTGTTACTGCCAACGAACGGTTTAAACTAAAAGAATGAAATTTGGTGAGCCAAGTGTGATTGGGGTTCTGATCATTACCTGAAATTGTCATCAAGATTGGGTGAAAAAAATGTGTGCTGAGATTTAAGGAAACTCATAGTTATTTGGAAGCTTGTTAACCCCTTTCCCTGAAAGTGATTTGTGCCAGTCTCTGCTTAGGGCTACATCAATAGGAAACAAACGCTAGAGATAGAACTTGGAACTACTTTATTGTGTCAAGTTTCAAAAAGCTAGCACAAATTATGTTTGATATAGAGTTCCAATTACATGTATCCATATAGGAGAAAACAGAGTGAAACCTGAAAATTAACACTGTTACTGCCAAGGAATGATTTAACCTAGAAGAACGAAATTTGGTGAGCCAAGTCAGATTTGGTTACTGATCATTACCTGCAATTGTCATCAAGATTGGGTGAAAA